>NC_135969.1:39903212-40150712 GCF_053455715.1 Rhinoraja longicauda
CCCCTGACCCCCACTGCCCCCCTTCCCCCCCACTCTCTCTTCCCACCACCACCACCCCTCCCCCACCCCTCCTCCTGTGGGAGAGTGGAGAGGGGAGAGAGCAGAGAAGCGATGGGAGAGAGGAGAGAGGGGCCCCTGATTGCAGGCGGACGGCTCCGCTAACGGCGTCCATCTTGTTTGTGCGAGTGAGGAGAGAGGTCGTGCGTGCCCTATAGTGACATCATACGCAGAGCACTTTGAAAAATTTGGTTCGAAGTGAAATTTTTAAACTTAAAAATATTTCTAACTTAAAAAATATAAGACCAATTTAAGTAAAACTTGTTATAAACAGTCGCCAGGACATTGAATGGTGGACTCAACATAATTCCACTGAATATAATTAGTGATAGTATGAACAGGCAGTGGGGGCCAATTCACTGGATGTATTCAAGAGAGAGTTAGATTTAGCTCTGAGGGCTAAAGGAATTGAGGGATATGGGGAAAAAGCAGGAACGGGGTACTGATTTTATATGATCAGCCATGATCACATTGAATGGCGGTGCTGTCTCGAAGGGCTGAATGGCCTCCTCCTGCACCTATGTTTCCATGTTTCCATGTTTCTATGATAGTTGACACCCATAAGTCTCATTGAGATGAATCACCTTTATTTCACACATGCCGCATGCTAAATTTAACACAAACGATTCCTCAAATTCATCTGATTAATGAGATGGGATAACAGGCAACACAAGATCCCTCTGTTTTACATTTACCTTTTAGTCAACAGACCACGACAATACTGGAGGTGCCGAAATAAAACATGAGGAGAAGTTTCAGTGGGTGAGGGAGTGACGTAGGAGAAGTGGATGAAGTGTGGACAGGAAATAGAGTAAATGGTCAGAACATGGCTGCAGAAGGTTCACGACCTGAAACGTCACCTCAATGGTCCAATGGTTATTTTATTATCACATCTACCAATGCACGATTAAATTGTTTTTTTATGTAGACCAGCACGGTGGCGCAGCGGTTGAGTTGCTGCCTCACAGCGCTGGAGACCCAGGTTCCATCCTGACTACAGGCGCTGTCTGGACGGAGTTTGTACGTTCTCCCCGTGACCCGCGTGGGTTTTCTCGAAGATCGCCTTCCTCCCACACGCCAAAGACGTACAAAGGGGGTATGGGGAGAAGGCAGGAACGGGGTACTGATTGAGAATGATCAGCCATGATCACATTGAATGGCGGTGCTGGCTCGAAGGGCCGAATGGCCTCCTCCTGCACCTATTGTCTATCGTTTTCTTTCAGCAAGTTGGGAATTTGCTCTTCCTCCCACACTTTGAGTACCTCTCACTGCTGTCATCCCTCCCCCATCAGCAGGTCAGGAACTGCTGACACTTTCTTCCGCAGATCGAGTCTCCCTTGTGACGGCAGTGGCTAAATGCCGATGCTTCCCTCGAATTGCATCGCAAACATTTCTCTTGCTTTGTGGCAATTTATATGGTCTAAGATTATCAGAGGATTAGATCGAGTAAACAACGCACAGAGTCTCTTGCCCAGAGTTGGGGAGTCAGAAACCAGATGACATGGGTGTGAGGTGAGAGGGGTAAGATTTAATAGGAACCTGAGGGGGGCAACTTTTTCACACAAAGGTTGGCGGGTGTATGGAACGAGCTGCCAGAGGAGGCAGTTGAGGCGGGGACTATCACAACGCTTAAAAAACATTTGGACAGGAACATGGATAGGACAGCTTTGGAGGGATATGGGCCAAATGCAGGCAGGTGGGACAAGTGTAGCTGGGACTAGCATGGGCAAGTTGGGTCGAAGGGCCTGTTTCCACAGCTGTATCACTCTATGCAATTTGGTCAATCTTATTAAACAATGAACGCAGTGTCAACAAATAGTACCAATGCAGTGGTGTGCCAGCCAAAACAATGCTTATCTTTCGAAAAACAATATTGAAATACTGGGGGATTTTTATTTTGTCTTGTTCCTCCGCTATCTTTCTGTGGAGCACAAAAGATGGCGTGAGTATTGTCTCTTGAGTATTGTGGGCATGATCAAGTGGATTTAACTCTATAACATATAAACTTCAACCATTTTCTAATCACACACTGACGTGAACAGTAAAAACCATGTTTATCTTTTGATGTTTATGTTTATGTTAGCTTTTGTGTAGTTGTGTGTCTTGTTGCTTTTTTTTTAGTATGGCTGTGTGGGAATTCAAATTTCACTTTACCTTAATTGGTACACATGACAATTAAAGACCTTGAACCTTGAACCTTGAATATATTTAAATGTGAGGTAATTTTTTTCAATGAGCACAGCTAATAGGCTTGTATACACTGGAATTTAGAAGGATGAGAGGGGATCTTATCGAAACGTATAAGATTATTAAGGGGTTGGACACGTCAGAGGCAGGAAACATGTTCCCAATGTTGGGGGAGTCCAGAACAAGGGGCCACAGTTTAAGAATAAGGGGTAGGCCATTTAGAACTGAGATAAGGAAAATCTTTTTCAGTCAGAGAGTTGTGAATCTGTGGAATTCTCTGCCTCAGAAGGCAGTGGAGGCCAATTCTCTGAATGCTTTCAAGAGAGAGCTAGATAGAGCTCTTAAGGATAGCGGAGTCAGGGGGTATGGGGAGAAGGCAGGAACGGGGTACTGATTGAGAATTATCAGCCATGATCACATTGAATGGCAGTGCTGGCTCGAAGGGCCAAATGGCCTCCTCCTGCACCTATTGTCTATTGTCTATTGTCTAATTGATTTAACTGGTTGAAGAAGACAGGATTGGCCAGGATTTTTATTTGTTTCTTATTAATCTTTGCCGGAGAAATCGAGGAGTTTAGCTTAGAGGTTTAGAAACAGGCCCTTCGGCCCACCGAGTCCGCGCCGACCAGCGATCAGCCCGCCCACCAGCACTATCCTACACACACTCGGGACAATTTACAATTTTTTAGCGAAGTCAATTAACTTACAAACCTGTATGCCTTTGGAGTGTGGGTGGAAACCGGAGCACCCGGAGAAAACCCGCGCGGTCACGGGGAGAACGTACAAACTCCGTACACAATAGACAATAGACAAAAGACAATAGGTGCAGGAGTAGGCCATTCGGCCCTTCGAGCCAGCACCACCATTCAATTTGATCATGGCTGATCATTCTTAATCAGTACCCCGTTCCTGCCTTCTCCCCATACCCCCTGACTCCGCTATCCTTAAGAGCTCTATCTAGCTCTCTCTTGAATGCATTCAGAGAATTGGCCTCTGAGGCAGAGAATTCCACAGATTCACAAATCTCTGACTGAAAAAGTTTTTCTTCATCTCTGTTCTAAATGGCCTACCCCTTATTCTTTAACTGTGGCCCCTGGTTCTAGACTCCCCCAACATTGGGAACATGTTTCCTGCCTCTGACGTGTCCAACCCCTTAATAATCTTATACGTTTCGATAAGATCCCCTCTCATCCTTCTAAATTCCAGTGTATACAAGCCTAGTCGCTCCAGTCATTCAACATATGACAGTCCCGCCATTCCGGGAATTAACCTAGTAAACCTACGCTGCACGCCCTCAATAGCAAAAGAATATCCTTCCTCAAATTTGGAGACCAAAACTGCACACAGTACTCCAGGTGCGGTCTCACTAGGGCCCTGTTCAACTGCAGAAGGACCTCTTTGCTCCTATACTCAACTCCTCTTGTTATGAAGGCCAACATTCCATTGGCTTTCTTCACTGCCTGCTGTACCTGCATGCTTCCTTTCAGTGACTGATGCACTAGGACACCCAGATCTCGTTGTACGTCCCCTTTACAGACAGCACCCATAGTCAGGATCGAACCCGGGTCGCTGATGCTGTAAGACTGCAACTCTACCGCTGCACCACCGTGACGCACTTTACTAATCTGTATGCGGAAAAAAATAAGTTCACTGTGTATTGGTACACGTGATAATGAAGAACCATTGGCTCTCAGTCTGAAGAAGGGTCTCGACACGAAACGCCACCTATTCCTTTTCTCCAGTGATGCTGCCTGACCTGCTGAGTTACTCCAGCGTTTTGTGTCTATCTTCATTAAACCGATATGGTTCAATTAAGTTACTCCAGCACTTCATGACCCAAATCGTCATCTGTCCATTCCACCCATGGATTTACATATCGTCAAGCTGAACAAGTTGTGTGTGATCTGAGCACATAGTGTCCAAGTGTGTTTAGTCCAGTGAATGGTGTATTGGGGCCAGCATTGATGGAGTGTACAGGCATGTCCTTAACAGCTGTGATGGAAGCACAAAGCAGCTGTCTTTGGCTCTGGGTTCCTCAGGCCCTTGTTAGTGTAAAACCTCAGAGACGCAATGTGATGGGACACAGTCTAATTAGGATAGAGCTAGTTCCACAGAAAAGCTCGGCACGGTGGCACAGCGGTAGAGACGCTGCCTTACAGCGCCAGAGACTCGAGTTCGATCCTGACTACGGGTGGCTGCCTGTACGAAGTTTGTACATTCTCCCTCGTGACCGCATGGGTTTTCTCTGAGATCTTCGGTTTCCTCCCACACTCCAAAGACGTACATGTTTGTAGGTCAATTGGCTTGGTATAAATGTAAATTGTCCCCAATGTGTGTAGGATAGTGTTAGTGTGCGGGGATCACTGGTCAGTGTGGACTCGGTGGGCCGAAGGGCCTGTTTCCGCACTGAATCTCTCAACTAAACTAAAAAGGGGACCATGAATAGTCCTCACTACAGCGTGCACTCACCATTTTGAAGTCGGATTGGCCCAACAGTCGTTGAGATATTACGGACTGGTGCAGAACACTCTAGGACAAGGGCGAAACATAAAGTACCGGAGGAATTCAGCAGGTCAGGCAGCATCTGTGATGGGATCGAAATGACAATGATTCAGGTCGGGACCCTTCGTCAGACATGTCCAATCCCTCCACAGATGCTGCCTGGCTCACTGAGTTCCCCCTTTGTGTGTTGCTGAAGATTCTACATTTTGTACGAAAATTCCACATTCTCCACGGTCTTCTTTCAGATTCCTATGTTATTATGTTGCTGAGCTACAGTATGTACAGGACAGAGAGTTTCTATCTCATTATATATCCTCAGATGAGCATATACACACCTCTTTAATGAACCATATGATTTTTGGTGACACAAGGTTGTGCCTGCTTTGGACCTCAAACTTTAGAGATACAGTGTGGAAACAGTTTTTGATTCACAAAATGCTGGAGTAACTCAGCAGGTCAGGCAGCATCTCAGGAGAGAAGGAATGGGTGACGTTTCGGGTCGAGACCCTTCTTCAGACTGAAGAAGGGTCTCGACCCGAAACGTCACCCATTCCTTCTCTCCTGAGATGCTGCCTGACCTGCTGAGTTACTCCAGCATTTTGTGAATAAATACCTTCAGTGTGGAAACAGGCTCTTCGGCCCACCAGGTCCGCACTGATTAGTAAGAGTTACTAGTCAGGGGTTATGGGGAGAAGACAGAATAGGGTTGAGCGGGAAAGATAGATCAGCCATGGTTGAATGGTAGAGCAGACTTATTGGGCCGAATGGCCTAATTCTGCTCCTATAACTTGCGAACTCATGAACTTGTGAACCAGCAATCACACCGTACACTAGCATCATCCTACGCACACAAGGGACAATTTACAATTACAGAAGCCAATTAAGAGACAAACCTGTGCGTGTTTGAAATGTGGGAGGAAACCGGAGCACCCGGAGAAAACCCACGCAGGTCACGGGGAGAACGTGCAAACTCCGTACAGACAGCACCTGAGGTCAGGGTCACACGCCGGCTGGTCTCTGGCGCTGTAAGGCAGCAACTCTACCGCTGCGCCCACTGGGATGGTGCCAACGATTGTTGAACGCCTTAAACTTGATTGATCTCTCCAAGTCTCGAGCTGAAACGTCACCCATTCCTTCTCTCCTGAGATGTTGCCTGTCCCTCTTGGTTACTCCAGCTTTTTGTGTCCATCACAGAATTGAGGGGTATGGTTTTGCTTCGTGCAATGTTCAAGTTGCTTATTAGTCACCATTTTGTAACATTTTAAAGCTGCTCAGAAAATGTCTCAAAATTATTTCCTGGCCGTAGAGATAATTAGACACGAGCAACATCTGAAGACAAGACAGGAAAGTAGTTTGTGGCCTACCATTCTCTCTAGTAGTCATGTATTCAGAGCAAAAAAATCTGCATAGTGGTTAGTTAACTTGTACTCCCATGATTAAAGCCATATTTCAACCAGCATTTCAAGAGTTTTTGAAGCTATCCTCTGCTTTAGTTTTAGTTTTAGAGACACGCCGATTAAACAGGCCCTTTGGCCTACCGGGTCCGCACCGACCAGCGATCCCCGCTCATTCACACTATCCTACACACACACACTAGGGACAATTTACATATACGAAGTATACACACCCAAGTATACACACCCAAGTATACACACCCAAGTATACACACCCAAGTATACACACCCAAGTATACACACCCAAGTATACACACCCAAGTATACACACCCAAGTATACACACCCAAGTATACACACCCAAGTATACACACCCAAGTATACACACCCAAGTATACACACCCAAGTATACACACCCAAGTATACACACCCAAGTATACACACCCAAGTATACACACCCAAGTATACACACCCAAGTATACACACCCAAGTATACACACCCAAGTATACACACCCAAGTATACACACCCAAGCCAATTAAAGTACAGACCTGCATGTCTTTGGAGTGTGGGAGTGAACCGAAGATCTCATGGCAAACCCACGCGGTCATGGGGAGAACGTACAAACTCCGTACAGACAGCACCCGCAGTCAGGATCGAACCCGGGTCTCCGGTCATGAAGTGCTGGAGTAACTTAATTGAAACGCTGTAAGGCAACAACTCTACCGCTGCGTGTGGAGAGGAAACTCTACTCTAAACCTGCATGTGGAGAGGAAACATCTCCTCTCCACATCCACTCTATCCAAGCCTTTCACTATTCTGTATGATTCAATGAGGTCCCCCCTCATGCTTCTGAACTCCAGCGAGTACAGGCCCAGTGCCGACAAACGCTCATCATTATGGGCAGTTGTGGTTCATCTCAGTTGTTTAGCCAGGATTATCCATTATTGCAGTTTTTGGCATCAGCTAATGGCAATAATATGAACAGTTCAGTTCAGTGTAGTTTATTGTCACGTGTACCGAGGTACAGTGAAAAGCTTTTGTTGCGTGCCAACCACTGAGCAGAAAGACAATACGTGATTACAATCGATCCATTTACAGCGCACAGATGCATGATAAGGGAATAACGTTTAGTGCAAGGTAAAGCCAACAAAGTCTGATCAAGGATAGTCTGATGGTCACCAAAGAGGTAGATAGTAGTTCAGCACCGCTCTATGGTTGAATACTTAATCAAGAGATCATATGTTCATGTGATAGGCGTAGAATTAAGCCATTCGGCCTCTCGTCTACTCCACCATTCAATCATGGCTGATCTATCTTTCCCTCCTAACCCCATTCTCCTGTCTTCTCCCCATATCCTCTGACACCCGTACTAATCAAGAATCTATTGTGAGGCTATGACCTCTGGTCCTAGACTCTCCCACTAGTAGAAACATCCTCTCCACATCCACTCTATCCAAGCCATTCACTATTCTGTATGACTCAATGAGGTCCCCCCTCATGCTTCTGAACCCCAGCGAGTACAGGCCCAGTCCCTTCAAACGCTCATCATTATGGGCAGTGAACTTATAATACATTTGGTGTTCTTGGGCATGAACAGTCCTCTACAAGTCTGTGGGTTCCATGTAAGGAGACTGAGATTGACTGAGAAGGGACATTCGTATTTCATACTTTGTTTTGATCATTGGACCAAAGAATAAATGGTAGGCCATTTAGGACCGAGATGAGGAAAAACATTTTCACCCAGAGAGTTGTGAATCTGTGGAATTCTCTGATGTGACGTTTTGGGCCGAGACCCTTCTTCAGACTGATGTCAAAAACTATATCCCTCGTCGGTCTGAAGAAGGGTCTCGACCCGAAACGTCACCCATTCCTTCTCTCCAGAGATGCTGCCTGACCTGCTGAGTTACTCCAGCATTTTGTGATACCAGCACTTTGTGTCCTTATCTGCACTGTTCTATGTTCTACGTAATTAATACCACCAGTGGGCTTAAAGAACAGAGTGATGTGGTAACAATGATTAGGTCTTGTTCTGTAAAATCCGTTGAAGTTTTAATTGGAGAATTATTGGTGTTGGACGTTTTTGAAGGTCTGATGCGGTTCTGGGAAGTGATGCCTTCGGAGAAAGGGAATTCCATGTGGCATTTAGACTGGTAGCAAGGTTTGTTAGAGGAGATAGACTTCAGAATGACTGTCTGCTGTCCTGATCTAAATGTGTGGCATATCATAAATGCACAAATGGGTTCCATGTGGACATAATCCAATCTTAGTCTGACTTTTCAGAAGTTGTTCGGTCTTGCATTTATCATGTCTTTTTAGAAATAAAAAAATCCTCAAATATGAAAGTCATCGAAGCAGAAGTCTTCACCACGTTGGAATTACTGATCTCTTAGAATTTGGCACCAATTAAGATCTTCAATTATTCAAACTGTGGTGAAGTTGGCCTATTTCAAATACAAAAGACTGGAAATGTGCTTTCTTATCACACCAGTAAGAATGTCACTGTTCTGTTGTTCTGTAGTCACGGGAGAAGAATGAGGAGGAGATAAGACTTTGCCTTCCATCACAGTGAGGGTATGCCTGGAGCAATCACTGTGATGGCTGTTTTGTGTAAAAAATTGTGTGTGCTGTGTGTCCTGTGCTTTTTGATGTCTGCTGCCGGACCCTGACGTGAGCGGACGCTGGCGTTGAGTATTCGCCGCTTTTCCGTCAGGATAGTTTGTCTGTTTGTCTCTATGTTAAATGTATTTGTAAAGCGCTTTGAGCATGTGATAAGGCGCTATATAAAATAAATATATTATTATTATTATTATTATAACAATTAAACACTCTTGATTCTTGACTCACTTTTTACATAAGGTCATAAGTGATTTTTAGATTTAGATTTAGATTTAGATTTAGAGGTACAGCGCAGAAACAGGCCCTTCGGCCCACCGGGTCCGCGCCGCCCAGCGATCCCCGCACACTGACACCATCCTACACACTCTAGGGACAATTTTTACATTTGCCCAGCCAATTAACCTACAGACCTGCACGTCTTTGGAGTGTGGGAGGAAACCGAAGATCTCGGAGAAAACCCACGCAGGTCACGGGGAGAACGTACAAACTCCGTACAGACGGCGTCCGTAGTCATGATCGAACCTGAGTCTCCGGCGCTGCATTCGCTGTAAGGCAGCAACTCTACCGCTGCGCCACCGATAGGAGCAGAATTATGCCATTTTGACCCATCTACTACGCCATTCAATCATGGCTGATCTATCTTGTCGTGGCGGCACGGTGGCGCAGCGCAACACCATTCTCCTGCCTTCTTCCCATAATCCCTGACACCCGTACTAATCAAGAATCTATCTATCTCTGTCTTAAAAATATCCATTGACTTGGCCTCCTCAGCCTTCTGTGGCAAAGATTTCCACAGATTCACCACCCTCTGACGAAAGAAATTCCTCCTCTTCTCCTTCCTAAAAGAACATACTTTAATTCTGAGGCTGTGACCTCTGGTCCTAAACTCTCCCACTAGTGGAAACATCCTCTCCACATCCACTCGATCCAGGCCTTTCACTATTTGGTACGTTTCAATGAGGTCCCCCCTTCATTCGTCTAAACTCTACAGGGCTACATGTCTCCAATTGTATGCAATTGTGATGGCAAGTCGTGAGATGATTAGATCGGGTAGACGCACAGGGTCTCTTTCCCAGGGTAGGGGAATGGAGAACCAGAACTCATTTGCAGGTTTTTTTTCCTAAAGATGGTCTTAGGGTCTCCAATGAGGTAGATAGTAGCTCAGGACTGCTCTCTAGTTACGGGTAAGACAGTACGTGATTGTAACCGAGCCGTCCACAGTGTACAGATACATGATAAAGGGAATAACGTAAATAATGTTTAGTGCAAGATAAAGCCAGTAAAGTCCGATCAAAGATAGTCCGAGGGCCCCCTGGTCTGTGTGACGGACTGAGCTCTCTATAGTTTCTTGTGGTCTTGGGCAGAGCTGTTCCCAGATCAGGCTGTGATTTAACCTGACAGTCGGCCTTCTGTGGCATTAGATTCCGCGTGCTCAGCATGGTTAAAACCAAATTATGCAGACTACCAGCGATGATATCAATCACACTCATTGCTCTCCTGACACCTGGCCAGTCACACTGGGTCACGCATGTGTACCTAGTACGCGGTGTGTAGACGATGTACAGGAAATCAGGTTTAAACAGCAGTAAGAAGCCCTGGGGCTGTGCTGTTTAAATTGTCCTTAATTATCTACAGATTTATTGGGGATTGAGTTGGAAGAAAACTTGCTGAGCTCAGTTTTGCAGCTGACATTTTGTTTAGTTTAGTTTAGTTTAGTTTAATTTAGTTTAGTTTAGACATACAGCGCGAAAAAAAAGGCCCTTCGGCCCATCGAGTCCACACCGACCGGCGATCCCCGTACACTAACACTTTCCTACACACACTAGGCACAATTTTCAATTCTTACCGAAGCCAATTAACCTACAAACCAGTTTGTCTTTGGAGTGTGGGAGGAAACCGGAGCACCCGGAGAAAACCCACGCAGGTCGCGGGGAGAACGTACAAACTCCGTACAGACAGCGCCCGTGGTCAGGATCGAACCCGGGTCTCTGGCGCTGTGAGGCAGCAGCTCTACCCGCTGCGCCACTGTGCTGTGTCTAGAAATTGTTTTTGCTCATTAGTGAGGTGAAGTCTTCAGTTATTCAGTTATTAAGGATATTAAGTCTTAAGGATAGCGGAGTCAGGGGGTATGGGGCGAAAGCAGGAATGGGGTACTGATTGAGAATGATCAGCCATGATAACATTGAATGGCGGTGCTGGCTCGAAGGGCCGAATGGCCTACTCCTGCACCTATTGTCTATTGTCTATTGTCTATTGTCTATTGTTATTCTTGTGAAACAGGTATGTAGGTTAATTGGCTGGGCAAATGTAAAAATTGTCCCTAGTGTGTGTAGGATAGTGTTAGTGTGCAGGGATCGCTGGGCGGCACGGACCCGGTGGGCCGAAGGGCCTGTTTCCGCGCTGTATCTCTAAATCTAAAAAATCTAAATCTAAAAAGTGGTTTTGCTTGACCTCCAAAACTCTCAGCAGGCAGAACCAAAAAAAAAAGAAATTAGAAGTAACATTATATCAAAGGAAAAAGGCTTTTAAAATGGGCGAGTGGGCCGAAGGGCCTGTTTCTCTAAAGTCTGCAGTCCAACAATCTGATCCCAGAGTTCTTCCTCTTTCTAAATACTGTAACCACGTTGAATTAAAATACTCCGTTAAAACAGAACCAGAAACCTCCTTTTATCTGCAGTTGGCTTTTTAAAAGGAGCCAGCCACCCTTTTATCTACTTCAGAGAGCTTCAAGCCTCTATTGCCAGGAACTGCACTGATTCCAATCCTTTCGGGAGCACATTTCAATGCCTGACAAATGCACCGTGCAAATTGAGATGACGGGGGAAAATGGACGTGTGCTTGCTGCCTGATTGTATGTTTGTAGCTGGAATGCCAACCCTATAACATCGCACAAACTAAAACAAGCGGACTGCATCGCCGTTGGCTTGTGACGTTCAGAGGATTCTATTTGAGATCTCTATTATAACGCCGGTCAAATCCTTTTTCTCCCAGGATAGAAACGTCAAAGATGACGGCAAGGTGGTGCAGCAGGTAGAGTCGCTGCCTCACAGAGCCAGGGACCCGGGTTCAATCCTGACCACGGGCGCTGCCTGTGTGGAGTTCGCACGTTCTCCCTGTGGGACTTTTCCGGGTGCTCCGGTTTTCTGCCACATCCCAAAGACGTGCAGGTTTGTAGGTTAACTGGCTTCGGTAAGAATTTTAAATTGTTGCTAGTGTGTGTAGGGTAGTGTTAGCTGGTCGGCACAGACTCGGTGGGCCGAAGGGCCTGTTTCCATGCTGTATCTCTAAACTAAACTAAACTAAACTAGATATAGGTTAACTGGCTGTGCTATATTAACTCTAATTTGTAGGAATGAGAAAATGGATTATCTAGTGTGAACAAGGGATTGATGGTCGGCGTGGAGGGTGGGCCGAGAGGCCTGTTTCTCTGCTGTCTGTCGCTAAACTAGAAGGCACAGTTTTAAGTGAGAGGGGCAGAATTTCAAGGAGATGTGTGCGGCAGGTTTTTAAGGGATTGGTGCATGCTTGGAAGGGTAGTGGTGGAGGCTGGGACAATAGTGGCACTGAAGAGGCTTATTGATAAGCACATGGATATGCAGGGAATGGAGGGCTATGGATCACGTGCAGGCAGAGGAGATCATTTTAACTTGGCATCCTGTTCGGCCCAGACATTGTGGGCCGAAGGGCCTGTTCCTGAGCTGTACTGTTCTATGTTCTACGTAATCTCTCCAAGAAAGAGTAACTCGTTGATAACCACAGGTAAATAATTCCAAAATGATATAATGTTTTTGCATCTGTGGCAAATTAGTGAATTGGGACTTGCTGCTAAAATTTTGAAACACAAAATTTAATTATTGTCCTCTTACTTCTATGCTTATCTACCATAGAAACATAGAAACATAGGTGCAGGAGTAGGCCATTCGGCCCTTCGAGCCTGCACCGCCATTCAATATGATCATGGCTGATCATCCAACTCAGTATCCCGTACCTGCCTTCTCTCCATACCCCCTGATCCCTTTAGCCACAAGGGCCACATCTAACTCCCTCTTAAATATAGCCAATGAACTGGCCTCAACTACCTTCTGTGGCAGAGAATTCCACATGAAGGCACCTACCATGAAGGCACCAATAGGTGGCCTGTTCTGCCAAACAGAATGAAGATTAGGGGCGGCACGGTGGCGCAGCGGTAGAGTTGCTGCCTTACAGCACCAGAGACCCGGGTTCCATCCTGACTACGGGTGCTTGTCTGAACGGAGTTTGTACGTTCTCCCCGTGACATGTGTAGGTTTTCTCCGGGTGCTCCGGTTTTCTCCCACACTCCAAAGACGTGCAGGTTTGTCAGTTAATTGGCTTCAGTAAAAATTGTAAATTGTCCCTCGTGTGCGTAGGGTGGTGTTAGTGCGCGGCGATCGCCAGTCAGCGTGGACTCGGTGGGCCGAAGTGCCTGTTTCCGCGCTGTATCTCTAAACTAAACTAAACTACGCATGCAAAACAAAGCCTTTCACTGTCACATGTGACAAGACTAAACCTCCTCCAGTGACCTTTCTGTCATGGGCCTCCTCCAGTGCCATAGTGAGGCCCACCGGAAATTGGAGGAACAGCACCTCATATTTCGCTTGGGCAGCTTGCAGCCCAGTGGTATGAACATCGACTTCTCCAACTTTAGATAGTTCCTCTGTCCCTCTCTTCTCCTCCCTCTTCCCAGTTCTCCCACTGTCTTCCTGTCTCCACCTATATCCTTCCTTTGTCCCGCCCCCCTGACATCAGTCTGAAGAAGGGTCTCGACCCGAAACGTCACCCATTCCTTCTCTCCTAAAAAATGCTGCCTGACCCGCTGAGTTACTCCAGCATTTTGTGAATAACTATTTTAATGAATGAAGCTTTGAAATTAGATAATTGTTCGAGCCATAAAACTTGCTTTTGTAACTTTAATAAAGAAAAGATAGCCTTTAAAAAAAAATTCGGCAGCACCTCATGTAAGATGGCTTCATATTTTCTATATATTTTTCATCAACAAATTTAAAAATCACCTCAGATTTCTTTGATACTGATGCTGATGGCATTTTTGAAGGCTGCTACAGTTTATTCACTGGAGAAGGAATGTTTAAATGAGAACTGTTCTTGGACCTTCATGTTTAAATGTGCCTGTGGAGATTACGGAAGTGGCTGTCAGTTTAACTCAGTAATGACGACATAGTCTGACTGTGTGGCTGTCATTGGAGTGACACATTGTGGGCCAATATATAGAACAGAGAGAAACCCAATGCTTCTGGACAAACACAATCGCCAATGTGACTCAAAGGGTTGACTCAGCCCAGACCATCACACAAACCAGCCTCCCTTCCATTGACTCCATTTATGTCTCTCGCTGCCTTGCTATTGAGGGCGTGCAGCGTAGGTTTACTAGGTTAATTCCCGGAATGGCGGGACTATCATATGTTGAAAGACTGGAGCGACTAGGCTTGTATACACTGGAATTTAGAAGGATGAGAGGAGATCTTATCGAAACGTATAAGATTATTAAGGGGTTGGACACGTTAGAGGCAGGAAACATGTTCCCAGTGTTGGGGGAGTCCAGAACAAGGGGCCACAGTTTAAGAATAAGGGGTAGGCCATTTAGAACTGAGATGAGGAAAAACTTTTTCAGTCAGAGAGTTGTGAATCTGTGGAATTCTCTGCCTCAGAAGGCAGTGGAGGCCAATTCTCTGAATGCATTCAAGAGAGAGCTGGATAGAGCTCTTAAGGATAGCGGAGTCAGGGGGTATGGGGAGAAGGCAGGAACGGGGTACTGATTGAGAATGATCAGCCATGATCACATTGAATGGCGGTGCTGGCTCGAAGGGCCGAATGGCCTCCTCCTGCACCTATTGTCTATTGTCTATTGTCTATACAGATGCGCCCTAGAAAGCATTGTATCAGGTTGCATCACAGTTTGGTTTTGGGAACAGGTCCATCCACGTCTGCAAGACAATGCAGCGAATTGTGGACGCAGCCCAGACCATCACCCAAACCAACCTCCCTTTCACTGACTCCATCTACATCTCGCGCTGCCTCGGCAAGGCCAGCAACATAATCAAGGACCAGTCGCACCCCGGCCACTCCCTCTTCTCCCCTCTCTAATTGGGCAAAAGGTATGAAAATGCACACCTCCAGATTCAGGGCCAGTTTCGTCCCAGCTGTTATCAGGCAACTGAACCATCCGACCACAACCAGAGAACAGTGCTGAACCACTGTCTACCTCATTGGTGACCTTCAGACTATCTTAGATTGGACTTTGATGGCTTTACATTGCACTAAATGTTATTCCCTTATCATGTATCTGTAAATGGCTCAATTGTAATCATGTATTGTCTTTCCGCTGGCTGGTTAACACGCAACAAAAGCTTTGCACTGTACCTCGGTACACGTGACAATAAACTAAACCGAACTGAAAAACAAGTTGAAAATCTTTAATCCCTGCAGCTTTGCAAAACAAATTCTTTTGGAAGAGTGTGGATTCCCATAATGCAACATGTGAGCAAATCCATATGAAGCTTGCAGGCTTTTATTAATAGTGAGGACATAGGTTGAAGGTGAAGGGGAAAAGATTTATTAGGAATCCGAAGGGTAACTTTTTCACACAGAGGGTGGTGGGTGTACGGAACGAGCTGCCAGAGGAGGTAGTTGAGGCTGGGACTATCGCAACATTTCAGAAACAGTTAGACAGGTACATGGATAGGACAGTTTTGGGGGGGATATGGGCCAAACGAGGGCAGGTGGGGACTAGTCTAGGTGGGACAAGTTGGTCGGTGTGGGCAAGTTGGGCTGAAGGGGCCTGTTTCCACGCTGCTTCACTCTATGACTGTGAGGAGATCCCATGAAAGTCCACCACACCAGCCATCAAATGGGAAAAGTAAAAAATCATATCAAATCAACACATTTTCTTCGAACAAGGAATTCTCTGCCTGTGAATCAGTTGAGATAAATCAGAACAGCACTCATTTTTGTAAGTACACCGTTTGGAATTTATTTTGAATGAACTCTAAGATCTTATATTTATCTACACGGAGAATCTTTGATCATGTATCTCCTATTCTCACATTGACTTCTGTCACAGGTAGACACAAAATGCTGGAGTAACTCAGCGGGACAGGTAGCATCTCTGGAGAGAAGGAATGGGTGACGTTTCGGGTTGAGATCCTTCTTCGGACTGATGTCAGGGGAGAGGGCAGGCCAGAGACAGTAAGACTGGTGGGAGAACTGGGAAGGGGGAGGGAATGGAGAGGGAGGGAAAGCACGGGCTACTTGAAGTTATTTGTTTTTTTAGTCAGCGGGCAGGAGGAATCTTATGTTATAATCTGCTCCAGCAAAGAGGTCCTTCTACAGTTGTACCGGGCCCTGGTGAGACCGCACCTGGAGTACTGTGTGCAGTTTTGGTCTCCAAATTTGAGGAAGGATATTCTTGCTATGGAGGGCGTGCAGCGTAGGTTCACTAGGTTAATTCCCGGAATGGCGGGACTGTCGTATGTTGAAAGGCTGGAGCGATTGGGCTTGTATACACTGGAATTTAGAAGGATGAGGGGGGATCTTATTGAAACATATAAGATGATTAGGGGATTGGACACATTAGAGGCAGGAAACATGTTCCCAATGTTGGGGGAGTCCAGAACAAGGGGCCACAGTTTAAGAATAAGGGGTAGGCCATTTAGAACGGAGATGAGGAAGAACTTTTTCAGTCAGAGAGTGGTGAAGGTGTGGAATTCTCTGCCTCAGAAGGCAGTGGAGGCCAGTTCGTTGGATGCTTTCAAGAGAGAGCTGGATAGAGCTCTTAAGGATAGCGGAGTGAGGGGTATGGGGAGAAGGCAGGAATGGGGTACTGATTGAGAGTGATCAGCCATGATCGCATTGAATGGCGGTGCTGGCTCGAAGGGCTGAATGGCCTACTCCTGCACCTAGTGTCTGTTGTCTATTGTCTATTGTCTATTACGGGGATAACAACTTTTTAATGTGTTCTGAGCCTTGAGTAAAGGCTATTAAGTTGAGTTAAGGCTGAGTAAAGGCTGGTAAATTTAGCATTATATATTTGTTGATTTTAGTGCGTGGAACATTGGCTAACCAAAATACGGTCCGAAGAAGGGTCTCGACCATAAACGTCATCCATTCCTTCTCTCCAGTGAAGCTGCCTGTTCCACTGCGTTAGTTACTCCAGCATTTTGTGTCTATCTATAGTTTAGTTTACTTTAGTTTGGAGATGCAGCACAGAAACAGGCCCTTCGACCCACCAAACTCCGTGCCGACCCCATACACTAACACTATCCTGCATATGAAGCCAATTAACTTGCAAACCTGTACGTCTTTGGAGTGTGGGAGGAAACAGGGGCACGCGGAGAAAACCCACGCAGGTGATGGGGGGAACGTACAAACTCCCCTGGTCAGGATCGAACCCGCGTCTCTGCAGGTAGCAAATCTACTGCTGCACCATTTTGCCTCCCCTTAACTGACCTGTATGCAAAAAAAAAATGTCACTGTATAGTGGTATACGAAACGTCCCAGGTGCAGTAAGGCAGCAACTCTACCGCTGCGCCACCGAACTGTCCTTCCCGGGATCTTTCCGGAGAATCATTGTTCGTGCATATCCTATGTTTACATTTACTTATGTGTCACGATCTACTCCCATCAGGCACGAAAACCCACGCAGTCTCAGAGAGAACGTACAAAGTCCGTTCCAGCACCCATAGTCGGGATCGAACCCGGGTCTCCGGCGCTGTAAGGCAGCAACTCTACCGCTGCGCCACCGTGACGCCCGCTTGAATTTAATTTCCCCAGCCATCCTTACAAGGTTCGATCTTGCCTTTCTGGATTTTTAGACCTGCTTAACAACAAACGTAACACTGGGCAATGGAGAAATCTATCCAATTTAAAGTATTTGGCAAAACGAGGTTAAGTGGCAGTAGGAGCAAAGAGGTCCTTCTGCAGTTGTACAGGGCCCTAGTGAGACCGCACCTGCAGTACTGTGTGCAGTTTTGGTCTCCAAATTTGAGGAAGGATATTCTTGCTATTAAGGGCGTGCAGCGCAGGTTTACTAGGTTAATTCCCGGAATGGCGGGACTGTCATATGTTGAAAGACTGGAGCGACTAGGCTTGTATACACTGGAATTTGGAAGGATGAGAGGGGATCTTATCGAAACGTATAAGATTATTAAGGGGTTGGACACGTTAGAGGCAGGAAACATGTTCCCAATGTTCGGGGAGTCCAGAACAAGGGGCCACAGTTTAAGAATAAGGGGTAGGCCATTTAGAACTGATATGAGGAAAAACGTTTTCAGTCAGAGAGTTATAAATCTGTGGAATTCGCTGCCTCAGAAGGCAGTGGAGGCCAATTCTCTGAATGCATTCAAGAGGGAGCTAGATAGAGCTCTTAAGGATAGCAGAGTCAGGGGGTATGGGGAGAAGGCAGGAACGGGGTACTGATTGAGAATGATCAGCCATGATCACACTGAAGTGTGGTGCTAGCTCGAAGGGCCGAATGGCCTACTCCAGCACCTATAGTCTATTGTCTATTGATTAATTATTCCCAAATGATATCTCCAAATTAACCCAGTGTCTTTTAGCAATGCCTCTGCAAAATAGTGTTTTGTTTGAAGACTTTGCTGTAATCCTGATCTGGATACTAGTCCAGTAAGTTAATTACATCTTTCTTATCGTGTCGTTTTAGCAAAAAAACAAATGATGCTTCCAACCAGCTTTTTACTTGTCTAAAAGTGAAGTGAAAGGAGAATGCTAACAATGTTTCAGGAAGGTGCTGTTAGCGTGGAGGAGGAGTGACGTGTGCCAAGTGAATGCAAGAATCTCTGTGAATTATGATGACAGGCAGTACCATGGGGAAGCTGTCTGAATGCGCAAGAATACATATTGGCCTGATTGCAGGAAGCATTCGATTAGTTGTGTCAGCGTGGCGATCCCTAGACTCTGGAGCAAGCGTGATCGATGGACAGATGTGGGTGAGGATATGTAATGGATTAACTCCCATTTTTTCCACTGTTAACGTTCATGTCAGGGGAGTTCCTAGCAATGAGGGTAACGAGGAGATTTCTCCAACTTGAAATTCCACTCCAATGTGTAAGAGGAGCACTTATCCGAACGCATAAAGAGAACAGAAAATAGGCACAAAAAAAGCTGGAGTAACTCAGCGGGTCAGGCAGCATCTCTGGAGAGAAGGAATGCGTGATGTTTCGGGTCGAGACCCTTCTTCAGACAGAAGAAGAGAACAGGAAAGTTGGGCTAGGAACCAGAGTGTAGGTACAACATTCCCGGCTTGTGTTGCTCCATCATATTTTCCTCAGAAAACATAGAAACATAGAAAATACGTGCAGGAGTAGGCCATTCGACCCTTCGAGCCTGCACCGCCATTCAATATGATCATGGCTGATCATCCAACTCAGTATCCCGTACCTGCCTTCTCTCCATACCCCCGATCCCTTTAGCCACAAGGGCCACATCTAACTCCCTCTTAAATATAGCCAATGAACTGGCTTCAACTACCTTCTGTGGCAGAGAATTCCGCAGATTCACCACTCTCTGTGTGAAAAAAAACGTTCTCATCTCGGTCCTAAAAGATTTCCCCCTTATCCTTAAACTGTGACCCCTTGTTCTGGACTTCGCCAACATTGGGAACAATCTTCCTGCATCTAGCCTGTCCAACCCCTTAAAGATTTTGTAAGTTTCTATGATCCCCCTCAATCTTCTAAATTCCAGCGAGTACAAGCCGAGTCTATCCAGTCTTTCTTCATATGAAAGTCCTTCCATCCCAGGAATCAATCTGGTGAACCGTCTCTGTACTCCTTCTATGGCAAGAATGTCTTTCCTCAGATTAGGAGACCAAAACTGTACGCAATACTCCAGGTGTGGTCTCACCAATGCCCTGTACAATTACAGCAGAACCTCCCTGCTCCTATACTCAAATCCCCTCGCTATGAATGCCAACATACCATTCGCTTTCTTCACTGCCTGCTGCATCTGCTTTCAATGACTGGTGTACCACGACACCCAGGTCTCGTTGCATCTCCCCTTTTCCTAATCGGCCACCATTCAGATAATATAACTTCAAACACCATTCAAACCCTTGATTTGGACCAGGCTTCAGCGTGGAAACCGGCCCATCCTTTACGAGGACGTTGCCAGGCCTAGAGGGTGTGAGCTACAGGGAGAGGTTGAGTAGGCTGGGTCCCTATTCCATGGAGTGCATGGGTGGTGGGTGTACGGAACGAGCTGCCAGAGGAGGTAGTTGAGGCTGGGACTATCTCATCGTTTAAGAAACAGTTAGACAGGTACGTGGATAGGACAGGTTTGGAGGGATATGGGCCAAACGCAGGCAGGTGGGACTAGTGTAGCTGGGACATTGCTGGCCGGTGTGGGCGAGTTGGGCCGAAGGGCCTGTTTCTAGATTATTATTTTTTAGATTTAGAGATACAGCGCGGAAACAGGCCCTTCGGCCCACCGAGTCCGCGCCGCCCAGCGATCCCCGCACATTGATACTATCCTACACACACTAGGGACAATTTTTACATTTACCCAGTCAATTAACCTACATACCTGTACGTCTTTGGAGTGTGGGAGGAAACCGAAGATCTCGGAGAAAACCCACGCAGGTCACGGGGAGAACGTACAAACTGCGTACAGACGGCGCCCGTAGTCAGGATCGAACCTGAGTCTCCGGCGCTGCATTCGCTGTAAGGCAGCAACTGTACCGCTGCGCCACCGTGCCGCCCCAGTGTTTCCACACTGTATCACTCTATGACTCCATGAGAACGTCCCCTGCAAGCAATTTTATTTCTTATAATGTGTACTTAAAAAAAATAAACACAGTGGGAGTGAGCGTAGTTCAAGTTGCCTGAAGCCAAGTGAGGTGGGCCTGGAACCAAACTAGGTATCCATCTGTGCCAGCTCCTATTCTCCTACATCTGGGCTACAAAAGAAAACCATCATGTATAACGCTTGCAGCCTGCTGTTAGCTTTGTTGTCGAAACCGTCGCTCTGTGAGAACTAATTTAGTGTGAATCCCAACTGTGCACTGGTGGATTTCTCTGTACCCTCTGCAAATAACATGTTTTCCACCTATCCCACAGCCAATTTTAAAAAAATAAAAAAATTCAATGAAGTATTTTTTCCAGTCATTTCAAAACCATTATCGTGAAACATGGCAGGTTCTAGCAGAACCACAGAGCCTTTCAGCATGAGTTCATTCCTGACCAATCTCACACCACGGGACGCTGCATTAAAGCATTACCAGGACCTAGAACATGGAGCAGCGGTAGAGTTGCTGCCTTATAGCTAATGCAGCGCCGGAGACTCAGGTTCGATCCTGACTATGGGCGCCGTCTGTACGGAGTTTGTACCTTCTCCCCGTGACCTGCGTGGGTTTTCTCCGAGATCTTCGGTTTCCTCCCACACTCCAAAGACGTACAGGTTTGTAGGTTAATTGACTGGGTAAAAAGTAAAAATTGTCCCTAGTGTGTGTAGGATAGTGTCAGTGTGCAGGGATCGCTGGGCGGCGCGGACCCGGTGGGCCGAAGGGCCTGTTTCCGCGCTGTATCTCTAAATCTAAAATCTAAAAGCACAGGAAAAGACCCAATGGGACAGGCAGCATCTCCGGAGAGAAGGAATGGGCCGAGACCCTTCCTCAGACCCTTTCTCAGACCAGCATCTGCAGTTCCTTCCTACACAGGAAAAGACTCAGCAATCCAAGATGCCCATGACAATCATGATGCCAACGGAGATGTTTTTAAGGCGGAGGTTGATGGATTCTTGATTGACACGGGTGTCAAGAGTTATGAGGAGAAGGCAGGAGAATGGGGCTGAGAGGGAAGGATAGGTCAGCCATTTTGGGATGCTTGCAAACCCATGCGTGTGTGGGGAAAATCTGATTGGCAATGCAGAGCTGGGGGAGGGAGGCACCTCAATTAAATATTGTAAGGATCACATCACTTCAGAGATGGCTTACACGGATCATAATACACTTCATTAGCCAAGTACGTTTTGTAACATACGAGGAATTTCATTTGCCACACAGTCATAACAATAAGAAGCAGCAGGACACACAAAATACATTTTAACATGAACATCCACCACAGTGACTCCTCCACATTCCTCACTGTGAAGTATTATTGTGATTGTGAAGGCGAAAAAAAGTTCAACCTCTCTCTTCTTTGTCCTCCAGCGGTCGGGGGCCTCTAACCTTCCGTTGACGGGACGATCTTACTCCCATAGCCGGCAATCGGGCCTTCCTCATCGGGGCGATCCAGCTCCTGCACGGGGGGGGGGGGGGGGAATCTCAGCTCGACTAGCCCCCCGACCCAGGGTCCGATCACCCGGCGCGGGGCTAGTCGAACGTCGTGCGGCTTTTGGAGCTTCCCGACCTCAGTCTCAACCCGAGACTGCGAGCTCCTTGATGCGGTCCAATGTGGCAGCGTTAGACCCAGAGGTTTATGTGGTGGATACAGCTTGTGGATGCACTGGTACCACCATTGTGGATTCAGACATGAAGACGTGGTTCTTGAAGGTTGCTGTTTGCAGTGCCAGGTACAGATCCCTATTTGAGACCCAGATGATCCCAGGAATGAGTGGGTTAACAAATGTGAGCAGTTTGCTGGGCCCCATACCTGAGGAAACTATTGCATCTCAAATATCGACACAAAGTGCTGGGGTAACTCAGCGGGTCAGGCAGCATCTCTGCAGAATGCGGACAGGTACAAAGTGCTGGAGTAACTCAGCGGGCTCTGTGCTGGCTCTGGAGAGGGTCCAGAGGAGGTTTACGAGAATTATCCCAGGAATGAGTGGGTTAACATTTGTTGAGCGTTTGATGGCACTGGTCCTGTCCTCGCTGGAGTTTAGAAGGATGAGAAGGGGACCTCATTGAAACTTACTGAATAGTGAAAGGCCTGGATAGAGTGGACGCGGAGAGGATGTTTCCACGAGTGGGAGAGTCTAGGACCAGAGGTCACAAACTCAGAATTAAAGAGACGTAACTTTAGGAAGGAGATGAGGAGGAATTTCTCTAGTCGGTGGTGAATCTGTGGAATTCATTGCCACAGAAGGCTGTGGAGGCCAGGTCAATGGATATTTATATGGTGGAGATTGACGGATTCTTGATTAGTACGGGTGTCAGGGGTTATGGGGAGAAGGCAGGAGAATGGGGTTGAGAGGGAGAGATAGATCAGCCATGAATGAATGGTGGGGTAGGCTTGATGGGCCGAATGGCCTAAAACAACTCCTATCACTTCTGACCTTATGAACTTATGTAGAAGTGTCTGAGGAAGGGTCCTGACCTGAAATGTCTCCAGAGATGCTGCCTGACCCGCTGAGTTACCCCAGCCCTTTGTACCTGTCCGCGTTCTGCATAGATGCTGCCTGAGCCACTGAGTTATCCCAGCACTTTGTGTCTGTATTTGAGATGCGATAGTTATGCTTAGGTCTACGTCTTGTGGGCGTTGATTGGTCTCATGCCAGTTCTGAACCATAATAATAAGATGTCCCAAGTAAATGTTTTCTTGGTATTCCTTTTGAAGAAATGTTACAAAGTAAGAAAGGTATTTGGAACTGTGTCAGGGAACGCATTAACTTGAGTTCATTAGACCTCAGTAATGAAAGTCACTTTGTTGTAGCAACAGAGGTTGTGCAAAGAATTTTGTGTCTTTTGGCTCCCAAAACGTGAACGTAATTAATTGTTTCATGACTTCTCCGTGACTCCTGATAAAGAGCAGATTTGTATACCTCTTCTCACCACAGTGTTTTCAGTTTTGCACAGTTGGAAGTGCCCTGTGTGGAATAAACAGTACTTGATTTGGACGCGTCTGAAACACTGTTCCGTTTAGGGAAAGTCAAACGCGCGCACACACACACACACACACACACACACACACACACACACACACACACACACACACACACCCTTCTGGTTTTAAGCGATCCCTTGTTTTAAAGTGCGGCACGGTGGCACAGCGGTAGAGTTGCTGCCCTACAGCGCCAGAGACCCCAGATTCCATCGTGACCACGGGTGCTGTCTGTACGGAGTCTGTACGTTCTCCCCGTGACCGCGTGGGTTTTTTCCGGGAGCTACTGTTGGTGTATGGCTTAGTGCCAGGGCACGGGGTGATCGCTGGTCGCACGGACACACTGGGCCGAAGGGCCTGTTTCCGCGCTGTGTCTCTAAACTGAACTAAACTTTAACGTGGAGGAAATTTCTTGTGCGAATCTGGGCATTAAGCAAGCTTCCGCTGGTGACGTTCGGTAGAGCTGCTACTGTGACCGGGCCTAAAGAAGGGTCTCGACCCGAAACGTCACCTGTTCCTTCTCTCCAGAGATGCTGCCTGTCCCGCTGAGTTACTCCAGCATTTTGTGTCTATCTTCGATTTAAACCAGTGTCTGCAGTTCCTTCCGACACACTGTAATCGGTTGGGTGGCGTGCCAACCCTCCGTAATATGTAACCCCCCCACCCCCTTCCCCCCACCCCCTTCCTCCTAACCCATTTCCCCCCACCCCCTTCCCTTCCCTCCCCCTCCCACCCCCCTTCCCCCCCCCTCCCCCCTCCCACCCCGCTTCCCCCCTACCCACCAGTCCTTTGTTCTGCCTGTTCTCTGCATCAATAGAGAGACAGCTGCCCAACACCACTCAGACGAAATCTTCATGGCCAAAATGCAGTAGGCCTCGCACTCACACCCCATGCAGCACAAATTGCTTTCTCATTCCTTCTGGGCATTAGAACTGCTCCTTGTGTGTTTGTGGAAAACTAGCCTGCCCTCTCCTCAATTGAGCCGACAAGCCGTAAACAACGTTCAGCTTCGTCCTCTTGCTAATGCGATCGCGTGCTCCTGAAATCCTCTAATCCGCGCTAAAATCCCGCCTTCTCTTCCAAGCCGCCCTTATGCAGTTCGGTGAGCTCCTATGTAAACGTGCGTCTGTCGGAACAAATGAGTAAAGAACGAACTCTCCAAAACAAATAGGTTTCACCGCTTGCGTCTCGAGATACAGCACGGAAACAGGCCCTTCGGCCCACCGTGCCCGCGCCGACCAGCGATCCTCGCGCATTAACATTATCCTACACACACTAGGGACAATTTTACACATACACCAAGCCGAGTAACCTACATACCTGTACGTCTTTGGAGCGCGGGGGGAAACCGAAGATCTCGAAGAAAACCCACGCAGGTCACGGGGAGAACATACAAACTCCGTACAGACGGCGCCCGTAGTCGGGATCAAACCCAGGTCTCCGGTGCTGTAAGCGCTGTAAGGCAGCAACTCTACCGCTGTGCCACCGTGACCGCCCATCTACCACGGTCGATATATCTTTCCTTCTCAAACTTATGCTTAATCCTGATAAAACTGTTGTTCCGTTGGGTTTATTGGAGTCGACTTTAAGACTTGAAACCGATTTCCTGCAAAAAATGTTCGGAAATTGAGGACGGAAATAAAACACATGTTGCCAAATCACCTTTCCACCTGTTAAAACACCTTGAAAGTGTGAAAAGCCTCCACTGAAAGATTTTGTTTTATTAAGTATCGCGATTATAGTAAGTATATTTTAAGATGAGATTTTTAGATGGCCTCAGCATCTCAAACACCTGAAACCTGTTGGTCGGGCCTAATGTTTAGACTCAATCTAAGTGTTGGGTTGATGTAGTTTTCGTCTTTACTTTTTCCAAGAGGAGTAGAATTTAATCAAGTGTGTCATTTCTGCTCCCTCAGGTAGATGTGTAACGGAAACGTTCCCACATCGCGGGTCTGTTTTTACAATCACGTTTGTCCCTCTGCTCTTGTTGATAAATGTGGACCATACCACTTCAAGTTGTCCACCAACTTCATCGCACCTAGAACCGCGCAGCACAGGAACAGGCCTTTCGGCCCGCAATGTCCGTGCCGAACGTTATTGCCAAGTTAAACTCATCTTCGCATGATCCGTATCCTTCCATTCCGGGCACTTCTAGGCCTGGATAGAGTGGACGAGGAGAGGATGTTTCTACAAGTGGGAGAGTCTAGGACCAGAGGTCATCACTTCAGAATAAAAGAACGTTCCTTTAGGAAGGATATGAGGAGGAGTTTCTTTCTTCAGAGGGTGGTGAATCTGTGAAATTCAGTGCCACAGACGGCTGTGGATGCCAAGCCAAAGACAGATAGATTCTTGATTAGTACGGGTGTCAGGGGTTATGGGGAGAAGGCAGGAGAATGGGGTTAGGAGGGCCGGAGACTCAGGTTCGATCCTGACTACGGGTGCTGCACTGTAAGGAGTTTGTACGTTCTCCCCGTGACCTGCGTGGGTTTACTCCGAGATCTTCGGTTTCCTCCCACACTCCAAAGACGTACAGGTATGTAGGTTAATTGGCTGGGTAAATGTAAAAATTGTCCCTAGTAGGTGTAGGATAATGTTAATGTACGGGGATCACTGGGTGGCACGGACTTGGAGGGCCGAAAAGGCCTGTTTCCGGCTGTATGTATATGATATGATATGATATGAGAGATAGATCAGCCTAGTTGAGTATAGGAGCAAAGAGGTATTTCTGCAGTTGTACAGGGCCCTAGTGAGACTGCACCTGGAGTACTGTGTGCAGTTTTGGTCTCCAAATTTGAGGAAGGATATTCTTGCTATTGAGGGCGTGCAGCATAGGTTTACTAGGTTAATTCCCGGAATGGCGGGACTGTCGTATGTTGAAAGACTGGATCGACTAGGCTTGTATACACTGGAATTTAGAAGGATGAGACGGGATCTTATCGAAATGTAAAAGATTATTAAGGGGTTGGACACGTTAGAGGCAGGAAACATGTTCCCAATGTTGGGGGAGTCCAGAACAAGGGGCCACAGTTTAAGAATAAAGGGTAGGCCATTTAGAACCGAGATGAGGAAAAACTTTTTCAGTCAGAGAGTTGTAAATCTGTGGAATTCTCTGCCTCAGAAGGCAGTGGAGGCCAATTCTCTGAATGCATTCAAGAAAGAGCTAGATAGAGACCCTAAAGATAGCGGAGTCAGGGGGTATGGGGAGAAGGCAGGAACGGGGTACTGATTGAGAATGATCAGCCATGATCACATTGAATGGCGGTGCTGGCTCGAAGGGCTGAATGGCCTACTCCTGCACCTATTGTCTATTGCCTATTGTCTATTGAATGGCAGAGTAGACTTGATGGGCCGAATGGCCTAATTCTGCTCCTGTCACTTATGAACATGAACTTATGTGCCTATCCGAAAAGTCTCTTGAACGCCACTCTAGTATCTGCTTGCACCACCCCCCCTGGCACTCCAGGCTTTAATCAAGTGTGTCATTGGACATAAATCAGGGATGAGTGTGAGTGTGAGTGTGAGTGTGAGTGTGAGTGTGAGTGTGAGTGTGAGTGTGAGTTCCAGACACTCATCACTCTCTGTATCTCCCCGTGCACATCTCCTTTAAACTTTGCTGCTTTCACCTCCAATAACTTCACAAACTTCACAGGAATTGAAGCCTACTGTCCATCTTCAGCTTCAGCGACAAAGGCTTTTCACTGTACCTCGGTACACGTGACAATAAGCTAAACTGAACTGAACTGAATCTTTGGGGTCTCGTTTTCACAACTTACCTTTCCTTATCTCAGTGTCTTCCTCTCCCATGACTTCCGGTGTGAGGAAGGGTCTCGACCCGAAACATCGCCCGTTCCTTCGATCCAGAGATGCTGCCTGTACCACTGGGCATCTCGACCCGAAACGCCCAGTCTGAAGAAGGGTCTCGACCCGAAACGTCACCCATTCCTTCTCTCCCGAGGTGCTGCCTGACCTGCTGAGTTTCTCCAGCATTTTGTGAATAAATACTCCAGCATGGTGTGTCTATCCTCGGTGTAAACCAGCATCTGCAGTTCCTTACGACTGCAGCTGTTAAGCAACAAAAGGCTTGAGATGTCTGTCTGCCTGAGTGCTGAATTCGGGGCAGGCAACAGCACTTTCATGCAGTCCCTGGGGCTGTTTCAGCCCCGATTTATGTCCGGTAACTATCTATGAAAATACTCCTTCCTCGAGCAGTCCATGACCAACGCAGGATGTTTAAGAGATTTCAAATTTAAACTTGTCACAATAACCTCGGCAACCTGGACAGTAATCTGCTTTTTATTTCCTGTTGCTTCTGCTGCAAATTTTCTCCACAATGTCACGGCGTTTCCAGCCGACAGGATCAATTTGTGAGCATTCACAAGAGAAGGGCTATAATCTGAAGTGACCCACAAAATATCAATCGGACATTCGATACCTCAATATATGTTAATATGTGTTAATCGTAAAAAGGAATGAGTTAATATATATTGGGGCGGCGCGGTGGCGCAGCGGTAGAGTTGCTGCCTTACAGCGCCAGAGACCCGGGTTCAATCCTGACAACGGGCACTGCCTGTACGGAGTTTGTACGTTCTGCCCGTGACCTGAGTGGGGTTTCTCCGGGTGCTCCAGTTTCCTCCCACACTCCAAACACGTACAGGTTTGTAGGTGAATCCGTTTAGGTAAGTTGTCAAAATGTCCATTGTGTGTGTAGGATAGTGTTGGTGTACGGGGCGATCGCAGGTCGGCGCGGACTCGGTGGGCCGAAGGGCCTGTTTCCGCCTTTATTTTTCTAAAATCTAAATCTTAATTTATGTTGATCCTGAAGAAAAATTGTCTTGATACTGTTTGCATTTATACCAAGCCAATTAACCAGCAAACCCGTACGTCTTTGGAGTGCGGGAGGAAACCGAGGATCTCGGAGAAAACCCACGTAGGTCACGGGCAGAACGTACAAACTCTGTACAGACAGCGCCCGTAGTCAGGATCGAACCCGGGTCTCTGGCGCTGTGAGGCAGCAACTCTACCGCTGCGCCACCCATATCCTTTTGTGTCCACATCCATGCCTAGGTCTTCGAACTCTGCTTCCAATGGAGTTCTGATTCAAGTGGGGAAAACCACAATCCTTCCAAATTATTCTTCCAAAAGCAACACTTTTCCCAAACCCTTTTTTAAAACCAAGCAGGAAAATTCTGCTCTCAGCAGGGTGAGCGCTTTACCCATTTGAGTGCTGCGGTTTTTCTTGATGTTGGTAAGACTGATTGTTGCCGCGGCAACGGTGGGGGAATAGAACGTGAAGGCAGACAGAATGACGAGGTGATGACAATGAAACTAGCCCGTGCTGGTTAGCATTTCTCATCCGAGTCCCACTAAGTTAAAGGATTCTTTGTAGTCTGTGGCAGCTCTTCGTTGTCCAATGAATGGCTCCTTATCTACCCCAAATTACACTTAACTCCCACTGTAAACTAATTTAATAACAACAACATCTTATCCATTTGTGGAAAACTTGGTGGATTACGTGTGCTGGGCCCCTCACGAAATCCATCCGTTCTATCTCAGCCAGAAATGAAGCTAAACTCGGCGAAAGGGTGGTTGAAAGTTGACCTTGATCCGCAGAATTGACCTTCGTGACTGGTGTCAGTCACATGGTCAACCTGATCAGACACACCTGAGGAAACTATGGGAAGCCGGAGAACAGGCTGTTGGAGCACCGGCTGAGGTACATGAAGGGTCTCGACCCAAAACGTCACCCACTCCTCTCCAGAGATGTTGCCTGTCCCGCCGAGTTATAAATTCACAAGTACTTAAGTGATAGGAGAAGAATTTGGCCATTCGGCCCATCTAGTCTACTCCGCCATTCAATCGTGGCTGATCTATCTCTCCCTCCGAACCCCATTCTCCTGCCTTCTCCTCAAAACCCCTGACACCCGTACTAATCAAGAATCTATCTATCTCTGCCTTAAAGATATCCATTGACTTGGCCTCCACAGCTTTCTGTGGCAGTGAGCTCCAGCATTTAGTGTCCATCGTACATGAACCATCATTAGACATGGGTGATGTGCTGGATGAGTGGAGGGCAGCTTATGTTGTGCTTCTACTTAAGAAGAGCTTCAAGGAAATGCCTGGAAACTATAGACCAGTGAGCCGAACATCTGTGGTGGGTCGGGTATTGGCAAGGATTTTGAGGGATAAGATATATATGCATTTGGATAGACAGAGGCATTTAATGCAATGTCATCAAAGGCTTCTTTGGAGGTGAGACTGAATGCAAAGAAGGCGAGTATATATATGTAAAGCTGGAGGGATGTAATGGTGAGGCTTTATAAAGCGCTGGTCTGATCGCGCTTGGAGGATTGTGGGCAGTTTTTGGCCCCATATCCAAGGAAGGATGTGCTGGTGTTATAGAGGCTCCAGATGACGTTTACAAGAATGATTCCAGGATTGAGTGGTTTAACATTTGCTGAGCGTTTGACAGCACTGGGCCTGTGCTCGCTGGAGCTTAGAAGGATGAGGGGAGACTTCATTGAAACTTACCGAATAGTGAAATTCCTGGATAGAGTGGATGTGGAGAGGTTTTTTCCATGAGTGGGAGAGTCTAGGACCAGAGGTCACAGCCTCAGAATAAAAGGACGTGCCTTTAGAAATGAGATGAGGAGGAATTTCTTTAGTCAGAGGGCGGTGAATCTGTGGAATTCATTGCCACAGACGGCTGTGGAGGCCAAGTCAGTGGATATTTTTAAGGCGGAGATAGATAGATTTTTGATTAGTGCGGGTGTCAGAGGTTATGGGGAGAAGACAGGAAAATGGGGTTGGGAGGGAGAGATAGATCAGCCATGATTGAATGGCGGAGTAGACTTGATGGGCCGAATGGCCTAATTCTGCTCACAGAACTTATGAACGTGAGCTTATGAAGGTATATATGTGTATTCAGAGAGTGTGAACACATCCCTTCACCCTCGATCTTCGTGCAGATTAAACACTGTGCTATGAGTGACCTTTACATCACTCCAAGCAACAGTCTTATTATTCAGTAAGAGTTCACGCCACATCAATACGGTACATTATTTGCAAGTCTCACCCCGGCCACTCCCTCTTCTCCCCTCTCCCATCAGGCAAAAGGTACAGAAGTCTGAAAACGCACACCTCCAGATTCAGGGACGGTTTCTTCCCAGCTGTTATCAGGCGACTGAACCATCCTACCACAACCAGAGAGCAGTGCTGAACTACTATCTACCTCTTTGATGACCCTCAGACTATCCTTGATCGGACTTTGCTGGCTTTATCTTGCACTAAATGTTATTCCCTCATCATGTATCTGTACACTGTGGACAGCTCGATTGTAAGATTGTAATCATGTATTGTCTTTCCACCGACTGGAGAGCACGCAACACAAGCTTTTCACTGTACCTCGGTACACATGACAATAAACGAAACTGAACTGAACCGGTGTTGACAACACAGAAAAGACTGTTTAGCTTGCTGATTAACATGGGAGCAACATTAGTCATGCTGAGGTAGACACAAAATGCTGGAGTAACTCAGCGGGACAGGCAGCGTCTCTGGAGTCTGAAGAAGGGTCTCGACCAGAAACGTCACCCATTTCTTCTCTCCAGAGATGCTGCCTGGCCCGCTGAGTTACTCCAGCATTTTGTGTCTACCTTCGATATAAACCAGCATCTGCAGTTCTTTCCTGCACATTAGTCAATAGACAATAAACAATAGACAATAGGTGCAGGAGGAGGCCATTCGGCCCTTCGAGCCAGCACCGCCATTCAATGTGATCATGGCTGATCATTCTCAATCAGTACCCCGTTCCTGCCTTCTCCCCATACCCCCTGACTCCACTGTCCTTAAGAGCTCTATCCAGCTCTCTCTTGAATGCATTCAGAGAATTGGCCTCCACTGCCTTCTGAAGCAGAGAATTCCACAGATTCACAACTCTCTGACTGATAAAGTTTTTCCTCATCTCAGTTCTAAATGGCCTACCCCTTATTCTTAAACTGTGGCCCTTTGTTCTGGACTCCCCCAACATTGGGAACATGTTTCCTGCCTTTAACGTGTCCAACCCCTTAATAATCTTATACGTTTCGATAAGATCTCCTCTCATCCTTCTAAATTCCAGTGTATACAAGCCTAGTCGCTCCAGTCTTTCAACATACGACAGTCCCGCCATTCCGGGAATTAACCTAGTAAACCTACGCTGCACGCCCTCAATAGCAAGAATATCCTTCCTCAAATTTGGAGACCAAAACTGCACATGTTAAGATGTATTGTGCTTGCAAGGGCCCAGTGAAATTTCCCGATGGGCAGGAGTTCCACTTTAAATAGTTGTTATGAAAATAAAATATGAGCAAAACTTGTGCATAATTAACGAGGGGACACCGAGATTTTTTTCAAAAAAATCTTCTTCAGGCATTCCAATTTCCAGGCAAACTCTACCCTTTTTGGCAAGACTTCCTAGATATCGTTCCAGACTTTGTCTCATTGTAGGAAATAGCATCTTGGCTGGATTACCAGCAGACTTTGAGCTGGTGAGCTATTATCTGATTATCACCGGTTATTAGGAAGAGAGGTTTCTCAGAAAGGATGCAACGTTTTCACGGAAAAGAAAAGTAACAAAAAATATTAATACCGCCGCAAGAAGTTATAGCAATTTTACACTTTATAGATACAGTGCACAAACGGGCCCTTCGTCCCACCGAGCCTTCACCGACCGGCGATCTCCCCCGACACTAGCACTACATTACACACTAGGGACAATTTACAATCCATGGAAGCCAATTAACCTAGAAACGTGTGTCAGAAGGAACTGCAGGTGCTGGTTTAAACCGGAGACAGTCATAAAAAGCTGGAGGAACTCAGGAGGTCAGGCAGCATCTCAGGAGAAAAGGGATAAGTGACGTTTCGGGTCGGGAGAAGTGTCTCGACCCGAAACGTCACCTATTCCTTTTCTCCAGAGATGCTGCCTGACCCGTTGTGTTACTCCAGCATTTTTATGTCTACCTTAACGTATAAACCCGCCGCCTTTGGAGTGTGGGAGGAAACCCGGAGAAATCCCACACAGGTCACAGGGCGGGCGTGCAAATTCCATACAGACAGCATCCGTGGTCAGGATCGAACCCGGGTCTCAGGCGCTGTAAGGTGCTCTGCAACTGAGCCAATGCGCCACCCTGTCATTGTCACCTACGCTGTGCTTGTCCCTGTGAGAGAGAGGGAGGCAAGAGACGTCGCACGGTGGCGCAGCAGTAGAGTCGCTGCCTTTTCAGCGCTTTCAGCGCCAGAGGCCCGGGTTCGATCCCGACTACGGGTGCTGTCTGTGTGGAGTTTGTACGTTCTCCCCGTGACCGTGTGGGTTTTCTTTGAGATCTTCAGTTTCCTCCCACACTCCAAAGACATGCAGGTATGTAGGTTAATTAGCTTGGTATGAATGTGAATTGTCCCTAGTATGTGTAGGATAGCGTTAATGATTTGGACGAGGGAATTGAATGCAACATCTCCCAGTTTGCGGATGACACGAAGCTGGGGGGCAGTGTTACTGTGAGGAGGATGCTAGGAGGCTGCAACGTGACTTGGATAGGTTAGGTGAGTGGGCAAATGCATGGCAGATGCGGTATAATGTGGATAAATGTGAGGTTATCCACTTTGGTGGCAAGAACAGGAAAGCAGACTATTACCTGAATGGTGGCTGATTAGGAGAAGGGGAGATGCAACGAGACCTGGGTGTCGTGGTACACCAGTCATTGAAAGTAGGCATGCAGGTGCAGCAGGCAGTGAAGAAAGCGAATGGTATGTTGGCATTCGTAGCGAGGGGATTTGAGTATAGGAGCAGGGAGGTTCTGCTGCAGTTGTACAGGGCATTGGTGAGACCACACCTGGAGTATTGCGTACAGTTTTGGTCTCCTAATCTGAGGAAAGACATTCTTGCCATAGAGGGAGTACAGAGAAGGTTCACCAGATTGATTCCTGGGATGGCAGGACTTTCATATGAAGAAAGACTGGATAGACTCGGCTTGTACTCACTGGAATTTAGAAGATTGAGGGGGGATCTTATAGAAACTTACAAAATTCTTAAGGGGTTGGACAGGCTAGATGCAGGAAGATTGTTCCCGATGTTGGGGAAGTCCAGAACAAGGGGTCACAGTTTAAGGATAAGGGGGAAGTCTTTTAGGACCAAGATGAGAAAGTTATTTTTCACACAGAGAGTGGTGAGTCTGTGGAATTCTCTGCCACAGAAGGTAGTTGAGGCCAGTTCATTGGCTATATTTAAGAGGGAGTTGGATGTGGCCCTTGTGGCTAAAGGGATCAGGGGTTATGGAGAGAAGGCAGGTACGGGATACTGAGTTGGATGATCAGCCATGATCATATTGAATGGTGGTGCAGGCTCGAAGGGCCGAATGGCCTACTCCTGCACCTATTTTCTATGTTTCTATGTTTCTATGTTAGTGTGCAGGGATCGCTGGTCGGCGCGGACTCAGTGGGCCGAAGGGCCAGTTTCTGCGCTGTATCTCTAAACTAAACTAAACTAAACTAAACTAAACTAAATGTGAGGTTTCCCAGGAATTTGAATCATGTTCTTTGCTTTGCCATTTGATTATGGCGGCCTTTTGAGCTGATGACATGTCTCAACTCATTGTTCCATGAAAGACTGGAAGTGCTTTGGGTTAAACGGTGTTCTCTTGCCTGACATATCCTCGTTTGGAATTCAAAGACTTGCAAAAAGGGCTTTCATCTTGATTCCTTTCTTTTTCTTAATTGGAGTAATAAGTGAAACACAAGAGATTTTCTTCCACCCACTTCAAACAAATCACACCCTCTCCCATCCCTCCCGGGGCTTTTCTGCTTTGGCGTCTCGCATGTGGTCCAATTCCAATAGGGCTCAATTTACTGGCACAAGGAATGCCTTGGTACGAACGTCACTGCCAGTTCACTCATTAGAATCCAATAAATCACTTGTCTGCTTCTGTGCAGACCACCCTGGCTTCCACTCCTGGGAGGGGGGGTGGCAGCGTAAGGTTCTGATTGTAATTTACTTCGGTGTATATGAAGCAGAGTAACGTCGAAAATGCTGAACCGAGCGTGCTGCCTGTACGGAGTTTGCGCGTTCTCCCTGTGACCGCGTGGGTTCCTCCGGGTGCACCGGCTTCCTCCTGCGTCGCAGAGACGCGTGGGTTCGTGCGTGAATCGGCCTCTGCAAATTGTGCCTCAGGTGCGGTTGAGAAAGTGGGATAACATAGAACGAGTGTGAATGGGGTATCGATGATCGGCGTGGGCCGAAGGGCCTGTTGCCAACCTGTATCTCCGAACTAAGTAAAACTTATCATGTACTGTAAGTATACACTCTAAATGGCTCGATTGTAATCATGCATTGTCTTTCCACTGACTGGTTAGCACGCTACAAAAGCTTTTCACTGTGACACTAAACTAAACGAAACTAAACTCTCAATAGACAATAGACAATAGGTGCAGGAGGAGGCCATTCGGCCCTTCGAGCCAGCACCACCATTCAATGTGATCATGGCTGATCATTCTCAATCAGTACCCCGTTCCTGCTTTCTCCCCATACCCCCTGACTCCGCTATCCTTAAGAGCTCTATCTAGCTCTCTCTTGAATGTATTCAGAGAATTGGCCTTCACTGCCCTCTGAGGCAGAGAATTCCACAGATTCACAACTCTCTGACTGATAAAGTTTTTCCTCATCTCTGTTCTAAATGACCTACCCCTTATTCTTAAACTGTGGCCCCTGGTTCTGGACTCCCCCAACATTGGGAACATGTTTCCTGCCTCTAACATGTCCAACCCCTTAATAATCTTATACGTTTCGATAAGATCTCCTCTCATCCTTCTAAATTCCAGTGTATACAAGCCTAGTCGCTCCAGTCTTTCAACATATGACAGTCCCGCCATTCCGGGAATTAACCTAGTAAACCTATGCTGCACGCACTGATTCTCAGTTGGAATAAGCCCCATTTACTAGGACGAAGGCTGGTTTTAGCAAAAAAAATGGGCTCGAAAAAACGACTTGACAGTAAATAAACAGGTCATGAGAAATAGGAGTAGAATTAGGCCACTAGACCCATCAAGTCTACTCCGCCATTCAATCATGGCTGATCTATCTCTCCATCTCCTGCCTTCTCCCCATCACCCCTGACACTTGCACTAATCAAGAATAGAAACATAGAAACAAAGAAAATAGGTGCAGGAGGAGGCCATTTGGCCCTTTGAGCCAGCACCGCCATTCCTTGTGATCATGGCTGTTCATCCACAATCAGTAACCTGTGCCTGCCTTCTCCTTATATCCCTTGATTCCGCTAGCCCCTAACTATCTAAGAATCTATCTATCGCTGCCTTAAAAAGGTGGCATAGGGTGGAAATAATGGAAACATTTTGCTAGAACCAGAAAGGATGAAATCTCCAAATCTAAACAGGTTGGCTGTTGAGATTTACAATCAGCATCGCAAGGCAAAGTTTGAAAACTCAAAGCGTCAAAAGTCTGTGCTGGAGTGAAATTAAAAAGGAAATTAAGAAGATGATCAGACAAGACCGCAGAACACCCAAGATGGTCCATAAATCAATAATGGGAAAGGGGGTTGCAAAAGAAATAATATGTTCAGTCTGAAGAAGGGTCTCGGCCCGAAACGTCACCCATTCCTTCTCTCCAGAGATGCTGCCTGACCCGCTGAGTGACTCCAGCATTTTGTGTCTATAATAAGTTTAGTTTAGTTGGGTTTAGTTTAGTTTATTGTCACGTGTACCGAGGTACAGTGAAAAGCTTTTGTTGCGTGTTAACCAGTCAGCGGAAAGACAATACATGATTACAATCGAGCCGTCCACAGTGTACAGATGCAGGATAAAGGGGACATGTTTAGTGCAAAATAAAGTCCAGTAAATTCCGATTAAAGATAGTCCGAGGGTCTCCAGTGAGGTAGATGGTAACTCAGGACCGCTCCTGTGTAATAGTTTAACTATTGTAATAGTGTAATAACTCAGGAAGTGGGAGGAAACCCATACAGTCACAGGGGGCCACGTGTCTATTTTAAAGACCCTACTGAGTGTGTCACTATTGAATGTACAGACACTGAAAATAAATGAAGAGTATTTGCACGTTTAATAGTCATAGAGCACAGAAAAAGGCCCTTCAGCCAACTTGCCCATGCTGACCTGCGAACCCACATCTACACCAGTCCCACCTGCCCACATTTGGCCCATATCTCTCTAAATCTTTCCCATCCATGTACCCGTCCAAATGTCTTTTAAATGTTGTTCTCGTATCTGTCTCAACTCCCTGCGTAGGAAAGAAATGCAGATGTTGGTTTAAATGGAAGGTAGAGACAAAATTGCTGGAGTAACTCAGCGGGTCAGGCTGCATCTCTGGAGAGAAGGAATGGGTGTCGTTTCGGGTCGAGACCCTTCTTCAGTCTGACGAAGGGTCTCGGCCCGAAACGTCACCCATTCCTTGTCTCCAGAGATGCTGCCTGACCCGCTGAGTTACTCCAGCATTTTGTGTCTACCCTGTCTCAACTATCTCTTCTGTTAGCTCATTCCATATGCCCGCCACCCTCTGTGAAAAAGGTTGCCCCTCAGGTTCCTGTTCCATCACTCCCCTCGCCCCTAAAATCCTCTGTATGTATTTTTCATTCTGAATAAAGTTTATTGTTGAAATTTTAAAAATGGAGAATGGACGCAGGATGGTGAATCAGAAATCTGCTGACGATAATTGGATCGTAGTCCTGTGTTCCTGACATCACCAATAGGCATGCTGAGGGCCACAAGTTCATTTATAAAAGTGTTTCCTGTTCGAACAATACTTGCCCAAAGTTGGCCGTGAATTCGCCACTGATTACATTACTTCTTCCAAACTTCCAGTAAACGTATTGTGTGTCACAACATAATGAATAATGGAATGGAAATGATTGTACAATTAGGTAAATGTTAAATTAAAATAGGATAAAAGATATCTACAAAACCACTGGAGAGAAGGAATGGGTGACGTTTTGGGTCCAGACTCTTGAGTCTGAATCTGATGTCTGATGTAGGGTCTCGACCCAAAACGTCACCCATTCCTTTTCTCCAGAAAAGCTGCCTGACCCACTGAGTTACTACAGCAATTTGTGTCTGCCTTCGGTGTAAACCAGCATCTGCAGTTCCTTCTTACCTGAAAGGTACACCCTTTTATTCTGAGGCTGTGCCCTCTAGTCCTAGACTCTCCCACTAGTGGAAATGTCCTCTCCACATCCACTCTATCCAGGTCTTTCACTGTTCAGTAATTTTCAATAAGGTCGTCGTCGTCGTCCCCCCCCCCCCCCCCCCCACATCCTTCTAAACACCAGCGAGTACACAGATGTCAAACACTTAATACACAAAAGGACACAAAGTCTGAAGAAGGGTCTCAACCCCAAACGTCGCCTACCCATGTTCTCCAGAGATGCCAGAGAGGTTATGGGGAGAAGGCAGGAGAACGGGGTTGGGAGGGAGAGAAAGATCAGCCATGACTGAATGACGGAGTAGACTTGATGGGCCTAATTCTGCTCCAATCACTTATGAACTTATGAACTTATGCTGCCTGACCTGCTGAGTTACTCCAGCACTTTGTACACACTCTTTTCAATGTTGGTTATTTTTAACATCTCAGGAGAGAGACTGAAGTCAAAATTCCAGTTTTGCTCATATTGAATGATCCAGAGTATATCACAAGTCCTCAGTCTGAAGAAGGGTCTCGACCCAAAACGTCACCCATTCCTTCTATCCAGAGGTGCTGCCCGTCCCGTTGAGTTACTCCACCATTTTGTGTTTACCTTCTATCCAGAGGTGCTGCCTGTCCCGTTGAGTTACTCCACCATTTTTGTGTCTATCACAAGTCGTTCAGTTTAATTTTGCCAACAAAATCCACATATACTGTATTTGGTTAGCCATTGCGAAATTTGGCTGAATCAAGGCTCAGGGGTGTGAGCTTACAATGAATAAAGGCCGGATGTGACAATGTGAGTTGTAATCTGGAAATGTGATTTGGAAGGGAAGTGTTGTGCATTAAGATCAAATGCCAATCTTCCATGTGCATGGAACAACAGTAGAACGTTATTCTAGTTCCTGAGTGACAAATAATGTATTTAGCAGGAATGCGTGCGTGGTATCTGAGTGATGGACTAATACACCGAGAATAGAATTGTGTAGAGGCGGGAATTTGTCTGACGATATCCGGGGCTGGTGGGTGCGATATGACTCAGTGGCCCCAAAATGTCACCTACTTAACTTGATTAGAACAATGAATTCCTTAATTCACAAGTATTTTGAGGAAGAGTGAGGTGATGTAATATGAGAAATCAAGAATCCACATTTCATATTTGGATTTTCAATCAAGACTGACTGTGGTATTCATTTACTTACCAAAGTCAACACTTGCTGTAGAATTTTAACTGTGTCAGTTCCAGCTACAGGGAGAGGCCAAACATAAGTTGGAGGAACAGCACCTCATATTTTACTTGGGCAGTCGACAACCCAATGGTGTGAATATTGGTTTCTCTAACTTCAAGTAATTCCTGCATCCCCTCTCTCTCCCTGTCCCTCCCCGCCCTACATTTGTGAGGATGTAACTAGGAAAATGGACAGGGGAGAGCCGGTGGATGTAGTGTACCTTGACTTTCAGAAAGCCTTTGACAAGGTTCCACATAGGAGATTAGTGGGCAAAATTAGAGCACATGGCATTGGGGGTAGGGTACTGACATGGATAGAAAATTGGTTGGCAGACAGAAAGCAAAGAGTGGGGATAAATGGGTCCCTTTCAGAATGGCAGGCAGTGACTAGTGGGGTACCGCAAGGCTCGGTGCTGGGACTGCAATTATTTACAATATACATTAATGGGTTGGATGAAGGGATTAAAAGTAACATTAGCAAATTTGCAGATGACACAAAGCTGGGTGGCAGTGTGAACTGTGAGGAAGATGCTATGAGGTTGCAGGGTGACTTGGACAGTCTGTGTGAGTGGGCGGATGCATGGCAGATGCAGTTTAATGTGGATAAGTGTGAGGTTATCCACTTTGGTGGTAAGAATAGGAAGGCGGATTATTATCTGAATGGTGTCAAGTTAGGAAAAGGGGACGTACAACGAGATCTGGGTGTCCTAGTGCATCAGTCACTGAAAGGAAGCATGCAGGAACAGCAAGCAGTGAAGAAAGCCAATGGAATGTTGGCCTTCATAACAAGAGGAGTTAAGTGTAGGAGCAAAGAGGTCCTTCTACAGTTGTACAGGGCCCTAGTGAGACCGCACCTGGAGTATTGTGTGCAGTTTTGGTCTCCAAATTTGAGGAAAGATATTCTTGCTATTGAGGGCGTGCAGCGTAGGTTTACTAGGTTAATTCCCGGAATGGCGGGACTGTTGTATGTTGAAAGACTGGAGCGACTAGGCTTTTATTCACTGGAATTTAGAAGGATGAGAGGGGATCTTATTGAAACATATAAGATTATTAAGGGGTTGGACACGTTAGAGGCAAGAAATATGTTCCCAATGTTGGGGGACTCCAGAAGCACAGTTTCAGTATAAGGGGTAGGCCATTTAGAACAGAGATGAGAAAAAACATTTTCAGTCAGAGAGTTGTAAATCTGTGGAATTCTCTGCCTCAGAAGGCAGTGGAGGCCAGTTCTCTGAATGCTTTCAAGAGATAGAACTCCAAAGGATAGCAGAGTCAGGGGGTATGGGGAGAAGGCAGGAATGGAGTACTGATTGAGAATGATCAGCCATGATCACATTGAATGGTGGCGCTGGCTCGACGGGCTGAATGGCCTACTCCTGCACATATTGTCTAATGTAATAATAGACCATAATTGTTTCCACTTATTGGCTTACTCTGTCTAGCAAGGGTATCAGTGATTAGAAATGAGAATGCTAGAAGATTGAAAAGTCATATAAGATTAGTTAAGACAGCTGCATGTATATGGAGATCTCAATCTGCGTAAGATTGATTTAGTCTGCGGAGAAGGTATTAAACTGGAATAATCTCGGGCTTTCCCCACACTGTTCGACCACCAATCAGACGCAAATGCATATGTATCTAATAAAATAATTTCAACTGGAGTCGGGACAAGGTCTTGCTCTTTTTTGCTTGTCTTTTGAAATCTCGCTGTCATCTTTGCTCTTTACTTTGTCACCCAATCAACATCACAAGGTTTTGATTATTAGATGAATGTGCAACAAACTACAATCGAATGGTAATTCTTATTTCCTAACTTTGTTTTGAATCTGCAACCTCTTCTCAAAGGCTTGTGTAAGTATTAACATCTGACTGCGCGTTTTGTTTATAAAGCACAAGCTGCCAAAATTACTTGTGCAAACGATACCGTCACATTGAACAATGACACGTGCCTTCGATAGGTGATGCAAAGAAAACATTTAGAGATACAGAGCGGATCCAGGCCCCCTCGAACCCAAACGAGTCCGACCTGCGATCACCCTGCGCACTAACACTACCTTACACACACTAGGGACAATTTACAATCAAACGGAAAAGCCAATTAACCTACAAACCTGTACCTCTTTGGAGTGTGGGAGGAAACCCGATCACCAGGAGAAAACCGAAGCGGTCAGAGGCAGGAAACATGTTCCCAATTTATTCACAAAATGCTGGAGTAACTCAGCAGGTCAGGCAGCATCTTGGGAGAGAAGGAATGGGTGACGTTTCGGGTCGAGACCCTTCTTCAGACAACATGTTCCCAATGTTGGGGGAGTCCAGAACCAGGGGCCACAGTTTAAAAATAAGGGGTAGGCCATTTAGAACTGAGATGAGGGAAAACTTTTTCAGTCAGAGAGTTGTGAATCTGTGGAATTCTCTGCCTCAGAAGGCAGTGGAGGCCAATTCACTGAATGCATTCAAGAGAGAGCTAGATAGAGCTCTTAAGGATAGCGGAGTCAGGGGGTATGGGGAGAAGGCAGGAATTGGGTACTGATTGAGAATGATCAGCCATGATCACATTGAATGGCAGTGCTGGCTTGAAGGGCTGAATGGCCTCCTCCTGTACCTATTGTCTATTGTCTACTGTCACAGGGAGAACGTACAAACTCCGTACCGACAGCACCCATGGTCAGTATTTATTCACAAAATGCTGGAGTAACTCAGCGGGACAGGCAGCATCTCAGGAGAGAAGGAATGGGTGATGTTTCGGGTCGAGACCCTTCTTCAGACTGACCCGTTTCGGGTCAAGACCCTTCTTCAGACTGACCCGTTTCAGGTCAAGACCCTTCTTCAGACCGATCCCATAGTCAGGATCGAACCTGGGTCTCTGACGCCATGAGGCAGCAACTCTAAGGACGTGCCACTGTGCCGCTTTTATAGATGAGCAGTAAAGACTGATCTCATCAATGGATTGGGGTCAAGGAAAGAGCGTTCACGCCACGTCCCTTTTTCCACCCATCTTTCCACCACCACGCACAAGAAGCACAAGACGCACGAGACGCCATTGTACGCAGATGCCGGGAAGCTCTGGCTGAACAATTTCTGATCCTGTGACGTGAACTCGATAAGAAGATCGATGAACTGCGATGTTGAACATCGAGTGCAGATCTGCGAGACACACAAACCTGGAAGATTTCATCGGACGTTAAAACCACCTTCTCTTTCAGGGGGTTTTTTGGTGGACGATGCTTTGCGGAGAAACCCTCCCCTCTTCTCCATCTGTGCCACTGTGTGGATCCTGTTGCGCCCATTCCAGTCACTGAACAGACTTGTGTATCTGTACACAGCAGATGGCTCGAGTGTAATCATGGGTTGTCTTTCTGCTGACTGGTTGGCACGCAACAAAAGCTTTTCACTGTACCTCGGTACATGTGACAATAAACTGAACTGAACACTCCTCCCATCTCCAACCATTGGGTTGATGTGGAATTTTTGGGGGCTGTACAAACCTCAGGATCCATTTTAATACCACTGACAGAGAGATTGATGCCTGTAAGCTTTTAAACTCTGCTGGATATACGAAAATGTAGTTAACCAGTATATCTCAGCTAACTTATGTGAGCAAGCCTGCCAGGAGTTAAAGTCTGCATTGATTCCATAGAATAAATAATTATCGAAACATAGAAAATAGGTGCAGGAGGAGGCCATTTGGCCCTTCGAGCCAGCATCGCCATTCATTGTGATCATGGCTGATCATCCACAATCAGTAACCCGTGCCTGCCTTCTCTCCATTGCCCTTGATTCCACTAGCCCCTAGAGCTCTATCTAACTCTCTTTTAAATTCATCCAGTGAATTGGCCTCCACTGCCTTCTGTGGCAGAGAATGATGGAATGTAATGATATTAGAAAAGGGAATGGAATGAATATTGATTTCTCTAACTTCAAGAAACCCTTGCACCCCCTCTCTCTCCGTCCCTCCCCCCACTCTAGTCGCCGCACTAGTTTCACTGTCGTCCTGTTGAGTTTCATTGTCCGTATAACTCGTTGTCACCTAGGCCACAGCCAACAATGGACCATTGTTGGCTCTACCTTTCCCTGATCACCGCTACCTTTTTTACTTTCATTCAGTTGTTCTAGACCGTTCTGTTAACTATACAGGCACTTTGACCATGACCTCACTAAGTGCCTGTATAGTTAACAGAACGGTACAGAGTAGAGTGTTCAAGAGCAAGAGTCAAGAGTGTTTCATTGTCATCTGTGTCGACGGTGGAACAATGAAACTCTCACCTGCAGCGGCACGAGGGGCTTGTAAACACAGTGCTCATAGACAACATGATAACCACAAAAGTCAATCAATTAATAAATAACCCCAATATTATTGCTAAAAGCCTGAAGTCCCCATTGCAACCAAAACAGTTTATAGTTAAATAGTTGGTTAGTACGGCTGTCAATAGACAGTAGACAATAGGTGCAGGAGGAGGCCATTCGGCCCTTCGAGCCAGCACCGCCAATCAATGTGATCATGGCTGATCATTCTCAATCAGTACCCCGTTCCTGCCTTCTCTACATACCCCCTGACTCCGCTATCTTTAAGAGCTCTATCTAGCTCTCTCTTGAATGCATTCAGAGAATTGGCCTCCACTGCCTTCTGAGGCAAAGAATTCCACAGATTCACAATTCTCTGACTGAAAAAGTTTTTCCTCATCTCAGTTCTAAATGGCCTACCCCTTATTCTTAAACTGTGGCCCCTTGTTCTGGACTCCCCCAACATTGGGAACATGTTTCCTGCCTCTAACGTGTCCAACCCCTTAATAATCTTATACGTTTCGATAAGATCTCCTCTCATCCTTCTAAATTCCAGGGGTGACGGAGAGAAGGCAGGGGAATGGGGTTAGGATGGAAAGAGAGATCCGCCACGGTTGAATGGGGGAGTGGACTCGATGGGCCGAATGGCCTAATTCTGCTCCGATCACTTATGAACTTGAATAGAACATAGAATAGTGCAGCACTAGAACAGGCCCTTCAGCCCACAATGTCTGTGCCGAACACGAATCCACGATCAACTCTTGTCTGATTGCATATGATCCAAACGCCTCCTTTCCCTGCATGTCTATGTACTAACCAAAAGTCTTTGAAACGCCACTATCTTATCTGCCTGGACCACCACCCCAGGCAGTCGTTCCAGGCACCCACCACCCTCTGGGTAAAACATTTACCCCATACATCTCCTTTGAACTGTGCCAATCAACAACTAGAGACCGGTCCTGAGCTACCATCTACCAAATTGGAGACCCTGGGACTATCTTTAATTGGACTTTACCTTGCACTAAACATCGTTCCCTTTATCCTGTATCTGTACACTGTGGAAAGCTCGATTGTAATCATGTGTAGTCTTTCCGCTGACCAAGAAAGAACTGCTGATTCTGGTTTACACCAAAGATGGGAACAAAATGCTGGCGTAACTCAACGGGTCAGGCTGCATCTCTGGAGAAAAGAGAAAGGTCAAGACACTTCGCCAGAAAGAAGAGTCTTTTCGCTGGCTGGATAGCACGCCACAAAAAGCTTTTCACCGCACCTCGGTACACGAGACAATGAACTAAACGAAACTAAAGTATTTGATTCCATCTTGGCAAAAATGATGGTTTGTAGTTCTTTTAATGGTTTGTATTGTTCAAGGGCCTGGTGGTTATTGGGAAGAGACTGTTCTTGAACCTGGAGGTCATGGTTTTCGGACTCCTGCACCTTGTTCCCGATGGTAGGAGTGAAATGACAGCGTGGCCAGTCTGGTGCGGAACTTGGCGAAACTGGCTGCCATTTTGAGGCAACACATTCTATTGACCTCTGGAACTAGTTTATTGAAAGTGACGTCACAGGCAGATAGGGTGGTCAAAAAAGCTTTTGGCACATTGGCCTTCATCAGTCTGAGCATTGAGTATAAAGGTTGGGAGGTCATGCTGCAGTTTTATAAGACGCATGATGCAATGGCCGCATATAGTGTTGTGTTCAATTTTGGGCACCATGTTAGAGGAAAGATGTTGCCAAACTGGAAAAGGAGCAGAGAAGATTTATGAGGATGTTGCCAGGACTAGAGGGTGTGAGCTATAGGGAGAAGTTGAGTAGGCTGGGATTCTATTCCTTGGAGCGCAGGAGGATGAGGGTGTGATCTTCTAGGGATGTAAAAAATCATGAGAGGAATAGATCGGGTAGAAGCACAGAGTCTTTTCGGCAGAGTAGGGGGAATCGAAAACCAGTGGACATAGGTTTAAGGTGAGGGGGGAAAGATTTAATAAGAACCTGAGGTGTTTGGAACGAGGTAGTTGAGGCAGGGACTATCGCAACTTTGAAGGAACATTTAGACAGGCACATGGAGAGGACAGTTGAGAGGGATGTGGGCCAAATGAGGGCAGGTGGGACTAGTGTAGGTGGACAGGACATGTTGTGCAGTGTGGGCAAGTTGGGCCGAAGGGCATGTTTCAACACTGTATCACTCGATGATTCCATGATCTCTGCGATGGTCAATGGTCAATGAGGAAAGTAGAGTTGAGATGGAAGACCAGCCCTGATCTTATTGAGTCGTGGAGCAGGTTTGAGAAAGCATATGGCACACAACTGTTCCCGAATCTTCTCTTCCCAAAGCCCTGTCCAAATATAACCTGGAAACAGATGGGGTTTTTAATGATAATGCGCAGCATATTTCTAACCTCATGTAAACAAGTTAAACATGCTCTTTTTAAAATAAATAATTCACACAAAACTCGATGTCCATTTATTGAACCCGGAGGAGATAGTTAATGGAGAATTTAAATGTTATCATCACCAATGTCCACATATTTTATGCAAATGTTTCTTTGCCTTTTTCGCCGTGGGTAATTGTTATGTGTGATGATATATTCCTGGCACAGTGATGATATTTTCATTGTTACTGACTTGCATCCAGATATTTACCAGATCAATCTTATAGAGGTGTAGAAAATCATAAGAGGAATGGATTGGGTAGACGCACGGAGCCTCTTGGCCAGAGTAAGGGGAATTGAGCACCAGAGGACGCAGGTTCAAGGTGAAGGGGAAAAGATTTAATAGGTTTCTGAGGGTTACCTTTTTCACACAAAGGGTGGTGGGTGTATGGAACGAGCTGCCAGAGGAGGTAGTTGAAGCTGGGACTATCCCATCGTTTATGAAGCAGTTAGACAGGTACATGGATAGGACAGGTTTGGAGGGATGTGGACCAAGCGCGGGCAGGTGGGACTCGTGTAGCTGGGACACGTTGGCCGGTGAGGGCAAGGTGGGCCAAAGGGCCGGTTTCCACACTGTATCACTCTATGACTCTATGCCTGGATTCGGGGGTATTCGATACAGGATTGAGGTCAGACGGACTTGGATTGTTTTCTGTGGAAGTTGTGGGAAGACCTGATAGAAGTATATGCAATTATGAGAGGCATAGAGAAGGTAGACAGTCAGAACCTTTTTCCCAGGATGAAAAACAATCAAATATCAGAGGACGTAGCTTTAAGGTGAGAGAGAGCAAAGTTTAAAGGAGAAGTGCAGGGCCACCTTTTCACACATCGGGGAAGGTGGGGGGGGATGCCTGGAATGCATTACCAGGGGTGGTGGTTGAGGCAGATACTATAGTGGCATTTAAAAGACTTTTGGACAGGCACATGGATATGCAGCGAATGGAGGGATATGGATTATGTGCAGGAAGATTATTATCGTGTTCATCACAGACATTGTGGGCCTTAAAGTCATACAGCACGTAAACAAGGCCCTTCAGCCAAACTTGCCCATGGTGACCAAGGTGCCCCATCTACATGTCCCACCTGCCCACGTTAGGCCCACATCCTATAAACCTTTCCGATCCATGTACCTGGATAAATTGCCTTTTAAATGCTACCATCGTACCCGCCTCAACTACCACCTCCAACAGCTCGTCCCATATGCTCACCAACCTCAGTGAAAAAGCTGCCCCTTTTAGACAATAGACAATAGACAATAGGTACAGGAGGAGGCCATTCAGCCCTTCGAGCCAGCACCGCCATTCAATGCGATCATGGCTGATCACTCTCAATCAGTACCCCGTTCCTGCCTTCTCCCCAGACCCCCTGACTCCTCTATCCTTAAGAGCTCTATCCAGCTCTCTCTTGAAAGCATCCAATGAACTGGCCTCCACTGCCTTCTGAGGCAGAGAATTCCACAGATTCACAACTCTCTGACTGAAAAAGTTCTTCCTCATCTCCGTTCTAAATGGCCTACCCCTTATTCTTAAACTGTGGCCCCTTGTTCTGGACTCCCCCAACATTGGGAACATGTCTGTATTAAATCTTTCCCCTCTCATCTTAAACCTACGTCCCTGTCTTCTTGCTTCCCCGACCCTGGAGAAAAGCCTCTATTTACCCTGCCTTTGACTAGACGTTGGAGGTCCCAGGCTTCTGTTCTTTCTGTCGTGTGGGATTTGGGGCAATTTTAGATGCAGCTTGATGTTTCTCGAGGAAATATATGTTTCCACCTATTACGTGCCTCACAGCTCCAGAGACCCGGGTTCCATCCTGACCTCGGGCACTGTCTGAGTGGAGTTTGCACGTTCTCCCTGTGACCACGTGGGTTTCCTCCGGGTGCTCCGGCTTCCTCCCACGTCCCAAAAGACGTGCGGGTTTGTCGGTTTAATTGGCCCTCTGTAAGATTGCCCTGATTGTGCAGGGAGTGGATGAGAAAGCGGGATAACTCGGGTTAGAACTCGCGTGAACGAGTGACCGATGGTCGGCGCGGGCTCGGTGGGCCGAAGGGCCTCTTTCCACGCTGTAACTCTAAACGAGACCAAACGAAAATACTTGGAACTAAATGAGTGTCAAGCAGAGGTCTCCTCTCCTCTCTTGCATCATCTCAGAATTAGTTCATGAAGTCTTGGTGTTGTGCCCATGTTCTTTTGTTAATCTTTAAACACACATGCAGCCAGATTTTTTTTTTAAATGCCTGTGTACCTCATCCTAATTTTTCAAGAAGAATTTTACTGCAGATGGCTTTGTCCCTGCGGGGCCTCTGGCCAAGACCTAATACTGTGCATGTGTGCACGTTATCCCTCCTTACAGTACAGAGTCATAGAGTGATACAGTGTGGAAACAGGCCCTTTGGCCCAACTTGCCCACATCGACCAACATGTCCCATCTACACTCGTCCCACCTGCCCCCGTTTGGCCCATATCCCTCCAAACCCGTCCCATCCATGTGCCTGTCCAAATGTTTCTTAAGCGTTGCGATAGTACGATCAAGTATTATATGAGGGTAAGGGAGCGAATAGGTCCCCTTAAAGATCAGTGTTGTGATCTTCATGTGGAACCACAGGAAATAGGCAAGGTCTTCAATGCCCACTGCGGCCTAACATCGAGGAGTTGGCGGCCTTTCCTGGATACCGGCCCGGCGCTTCAAGCCGCGGGCGCGGCGCGGACTTTAGCATTGTGGAGTTGCGATCCCTTTGCTGAGGATCGACTGTGGAGAGCTCCAACCACGGGGCCTGTGGACTTTAACATCGTGAGGCCTGCGGTCTCTGGTAAGAAGAGGCCGACTCGGGAGCTCCACGCCGCGGAGAGCCTCAACTGTCCCAACGCGGGAGTTTCGATCATTGCCAAGCGAGGGCTTCGGACCAGGGTCTCAGGGGCTTTGATCGGGGGCTCCGACTGCGGACGGTTCAACAGCCCCGACCGCGGGTGACCAAAGAGGAAGATGATGGAACTTTATTACCTCCCATCACAGTGAGGAATGTGGAATCCGCTGTGGTGGATGTTTATGTTAAATTTTACATTGTGTGTCTTGTTGCTTTTCACTTAGTGTGGCTGTATGGTAACTCAAATTCCACTGTACCATAATTGGTACATGTGACAGTAAATTGATCTTGAAATCTTGACTCTCTTGAATACCTCTTGGCAAAATTTAACATGGCGAAGAACATAGAACTCATAAAGTCATCGAGTGAAAACAGGCCGTTGAAACTGAAAGTGCAGATTTTAGTTTAGTTTAGAGATACAGCGGGGAAACAGGCCCTTCGGCCCACTGGGTCCGCACTGACCAACGATCCCCACATTCTAACACTAGGATAGTGTTAATGTGCGGGGATCGCTGGGAGGCACGGACTCGGTGGGCCGAAGGGCCTGTTTCCACGCTGTATCTCTAAATCTAAATGTAACAATCTATCCGGCACACACACAGGACAATTTACATTTACACCAAGCCAATTAACCGACAAACCTGTACCACTCTGGAGTGTGGGAGGGAACCGAAGATCTTGAAGAAAACCCATGCAGGTCACGGGGAGAACGTACAAACTCCGTGCAGATAAGAACACGTAATCAGGATCAAACCCGGCTCGCTGGCGCTGTAAGGCAGTAGCTCTACTGCTACACCACCGTGTTGCCTAGATCTTGGTTTACCAAAAAGGACACAAAGTGCTGGAGTAACTCAGCTGTTCAGGCAGCATCTTCGCAGAACATGGACGGGTGATGTTTTGGGTCAGGAGCCTTCTTCATATTTGACCACATGTTCTTCTCAAGATTTCAAGATCAATTTATTGTCACTTGTACCAATTAAGGTGCAGTGAAATTTGAGTTACCATACAGCCATACTAAGTAAAAAGCAACAAGACACACAGCCACATAAAATAAAAATTAACATAAACATCCACCACAGTGGATTCCACATTCCTCACTGTGATGGGAGGTAATAAAGTTCAATCATCTTCCTCTTTGTTCACCCGCGGTCGGGGCTGTTGAACCATCCGCTGCTGACTGTCCAATGCCCTCGCGTCGGGATGATCGAAACTTCGGCGTCGGGACGGATTGAAAAACGCGGCATGGAGCTCCCGAGTCGGCCTCTTCTCACCAGAGACCGCGGGCTTCACGGTGTTGAAGTCCCCAGGCCCCGCGGTTGGAGCTCTCCACAGTTGATCCTGGAGTACCCCCGCACCTGGAGTATTGTGTACAGTTTTGGTCTCCTAATCTGAGGAAAGACATTCTAGCCTTAGAGGGAGTACAGAGAAGGTTCACCAGATTGATCCCTGGGATGGCAGGACTTTCATATGAAGAAAGACTGGATAGACTAGGCTTATACTCACTGGAATTTAGAAGACTGAGGGGGGATCTTACAGAAACATATAAAATTCTTAAGGGGTTGGAGAGGCTAGATGCGGGAAGATTGTTCCCGATGTTGGGGAAGTCCAGAACCAGGGGTCACAGCTTAAGGATAAGGGGGAAGTCTTTTAGGACCGAGATGAGAAAACATTTCTTCACACAGAGTGGTGAGTCTGTGGAATTCTCTGCCACAGAAGGTAGTTGAGGCCAGTTCATTGGCTATATTTAAGAGGGAGTTAGATGTGGCCCTTGTGGCTAAAGGGATCAGGGGGTATGGAGAGAAGGCAGGTACAGGTTACTGAGCTGGATGATCAGCCATGATCATATTGAATGGCGGTGCAGGCTCGAAGGGCCGAATGGCCTACTCCTGCACCTATTTTCTATGTTTCTATGTTTCTATGATCCTCGGCGAAGGATCGCAAGCTCCACGATGTTAAAATCGGCAGGATATTTGTCGATTCCCACAGAGGGAATGTGGCTGGTGTTCTCGGTGTGGCGCACAAACCCTTTCAGCAGGAAGATCGGAGCAAACATGCAGAAAGGGAGCTGAAACAGAAATCACAGAGGTGACACAACTTAACAAGCGAAAAGTAACGAGAACATATTTTTGGTTGACCTCATTCAGAAGGATTCTTGGAAAGTGGATTTGTCATCCAAACCCCTCGCTGTGCACTTGGTCTTCTTCCAGAATACTGTGGCGTTCGTGCCTCTATGTCCACTCCTATCAAGGCAATCTTTTGAACGGAATGAACAGTTCTCCGCTGTACTACAGTATCTGAATCTGAATCTGAATGACCTTTATTGTCATTCAAAATGGATTGAACGAAAATCATTTGCAGCCACAACAGTACAGAGTAAAAGACACAAGACACACCATTTTAACACAAACATCCAACACAGTGACTCCTCCAGACACCCCTTCACTGTGATGGAAGCTAAAAAAACCCCAAAAATAAATGATCAACAGTAGTTGTTCCCTGTTCCCCTTTATATACATTGGTGCCGCACGTAACTTCAGATTTTATTCTAGATTTTAATGAAGGCCGTTCTATTGCTCCCTTTCATCTGAATTTGCCTGCATTTCATTGTGTCATATCACTGCTTTTAATCGCGAGGGTTTTCTTACAGCCCCTGTCTCGTAGTTGCTGGAAGAGGCGCACAATGAAGTTTTCATGTTACACAAACACAAAACACTTTTGTGATACCATGGAGCTAAAGCATTGAACCTGAGGCGCAACACGTTTTGGCAAGTAGGCTGGGTAACACAAAGACTCGTGTTACTTTAGCTTCACAGCGAGGTGGCACTGAGTGGAGGCTGAACTCACTCAAGGTTTTGTGTTGTCATTTTGAACATCATTTTTAAGACGTTTCCACATCAGCAAAAAAAGCTGATGAAACCACGATAGCTCTTCCGTTTATCATGAACATTTTTTAGGCCGGGCCTTCGGACGACAGGGAGTAGAAAGTACACACGAGATACAGCACGGGAACAGGCCCTTCGGCCCATCGAGTCTGCGCCAACCAGCGATTATCCCGTTTAGTTCAGTTTAGTTTAGACAAACAGGCCCTTTCGGCCCACCGGGTCCACACCGACCAGTGGTCCCCGCACAGTATCTCTATCCTACACACACTAGGGACAATTTTTACATTTACCAAACCAATTAACCCACAAACCTGCACGTCTTTGGAGTGCGGGAGGAAACCGAAGATCTCGGAGAAAACCCACGCAGGTGACGGGGAGAAAGTACAAAACTCCGTACAGACGGGTGCCCGTAGTCAGGATTGAACCTGAGTCTCCGGCGCTGCATTCGCTGTTAGGCAGCAACTCTACCGCTGCGCCACCGTGCATTAACACCATCCTACACACACTAGGGACAATTCACAATTTTTACCAAAGGCAAATTCACCTACACATCTGCACGTCTTTGGAATGTGGGAGGAAACCGGAGCACCCGGAGAAAACCCACGCAGGTCACGGGGAGAACGTGCAAATTCTGTACAGACAGCACCCGTGGTCAGGATCAAACCCGGGTCTCTGGTGCTGTAAGGCAGCAACTTGACCGCTGTGGCACCGTGCCGCCCGTGACCATGAGTGGAAGGCACACTTGCCAGCTTTCTGTTGCTTATGTCGAGGGAATTGCAGAGTTGTGCAGATCAATTCACTGTTCAACCACATAACTTGTACACCGTGAGGATTCGAATGTCATCTTTCCGAACAGCATTTCTAAGTGTAGTTTATTTTATCGATACAGCATGGAGATAGGCCCTTCGGCCCACTGAGCCTTGCAGCGCCAGAGACCCGGGTTCGATCCTGACTAAGGGTGCTGTCTGTACAGAATTCTGTATGTTCTCCCCGTGACCTGCGTGGGGTTTCTTTGGGTGTTCTGGTTTCCTCCCACACTCCAAAGGCGTGCAGGTTTGCAGGTTAAATGGCTTTAGTAAAAATTGTAAATTGTCCCGAGTGTGTGCTGGATGGTGTGAATGTTGGCATGCAATGATCGCTGGTCAGCACGGATTCGGTGGGCCGAAGGGCCTGTTTTCATGCTGTATCTCTAAACTAAACTAAAAGACTGAAGTAGCTATTTAAATATAATTTCATCAGCCCTTTAAAAGACAATATATGTAACACTCGGTCACAAAAGAAAATTGTAAAGTGAACTTAGACTTATTTGGCAATGGACCTCAGGTAATTAAGTCCACATTCTGCGATCATTATAGTCTATATTTCAGGAACCATTTATTTTTCCAGTTTGGAATACAACGGCAAGTAACCTAAAACTACATGAAATCCACCACAAAATAAAAAACGGGAGGAGATGGTGGATTTAAAACAAAGCAAGAGAAGAATTTGGTTTCATTTTTGAAGAGTGAGGTATATGATACAATCAGGGAATGGTGGAAGTGTCCTGCAGATTGGGCAGAGCCCATGGAGGATGGCTACTGAGATGAGGAGGAATTTCTTTAGTCAGGGGGTGGTGAAACCGTGGGATTCTTTGCCACAGAGGGCTGTGGAGGCCAAGTCAATGGATATTTTTATGGCAGAGATAGATAGATTCTTGATTAGTACGGATGTCAGGGGTCATGGGGAGAAGGCAGGAGAAGGGGGGTGAGAGGGAAAGATAGATCAGCCATGATTGAATGGTGGGACAGACTTGATGGGCCGAATGGCCTTATTCTGCTCCCAGAACTTATGACGAGAAACAGAGTTAACATTTCAGGTTGATGATAATTATCAGAACTTTGTAAGACTTTGATGAAAAGTCTGCTTTGCAGGTACAGCAGGCAGTGAAGAAAGCTAATGGCATGTTGGCCTTTATGACAAGAGGAGTTGAGTGGAGGAGCAAAGTGGTCCTTCTGCAGTTGTACAGGGCCCTAGTGACACCGCACCTGGAGTACTGTGTGAAGTTTTGGTCTCCAAATTTGAGGAAGGATATTCTTGCTATTGAGGGCGTGCAGCGTAGGTTTACTAGGTTAATACCCGGAACGGCGGGACTGTCGTATGTTGAAGGACTGGAGCGACTAGGCTTGCATACGCTGGAATTTAGAAGGATGAGAGGGGATCTTATTGAAACATATAAGATTATTAAGGGGTTGGACTCGTTAGAGGCAGGAAACATGTTCCCAATGTTGTGGGGGGGGGGGTCCAGAACCAGGGGCCACAGTTTAAGAATAAAGGGTAGGCCATTTAGATTTCATTTTAGATTTCCAGCGTCTGCAGCTTTTTGCTTTTTCAATGATAATATCCGTATGAGACCACAGTGATAGTAGCGACCTTCTACAATGGAGGATCCTTAGAGGTAGGCCGAGAAGAACGACAGGAGGAACAGCACCTCATATTCCACGTGGGTAGCTTACAACCGGACACTATGAACGTTGAATTCGCCAATGGTGCCAGAACAACAACCTTGCTCTCAACATCGGACAGCACGGTGGCGTGGTGGCCTCATGGCGCCAGAGACCCGTCGTTCGATCCCGATTGAAGAACGGTTCCGACCCGAAACGTCACCTATTCCTTCTCTCCAGAGATGCTGCCTGACCCGCTGAGTTACTCCAGCATTTTGTGTCCATCTGAGGTGATAAGTAGAATCAGATAAGGAAAGCTTTTGGAGAGAGTGCAGAAGAGGTCTAACGGAGTTGGGACTGAAGGTGGGCTAAAGGCCAAAACGGCTGGCATTTCTGGCCAGTTCAGGGTCAGAACCTTTCTTCAGGTTGCAGTAGGAAGAAGAAAGCTGGAGAAGAGGAGGGGGACGGGACAAGGCCTGGGAAGTGATAGGTGGCTACAGGTGAGGCGGACAGGTGGATGAAGGCCAGTGATGAAAGTGAGACAAAACGGTGTCAGATCAGAATAAAGGGGAGGCCATTTAAAACTGAGGTGAGAAGAAACTTTTTCACCCAGAGAGTTGTGAATTTGTGGAATTCTCTGCCACAGAGGGCAGTGGAGGCCAATTCACTGGATGAATTTAAAAGAGAGTTAGATAGAGCTCTAGGGGCTAGTGGAATCACGAGATAGGGGGAGAAGGCAGGCACAGGTTACTGATTGTGGATGATCAGCCATGATCACAATGAATGGCGGTGCTGGTTTGAAAGGCCAAACGGCCTCCTCCTGCACCTATTTTCTATGTTTCTATGTCTCTGAATCATAGAATCATACAGCATAGAAGCAGGCCCATAGTATAAGAAAATAACTGCAGATGCTGGTACAAATCGATTTATTCACAAAATGCTGGAGTAACTCAGCGGGTCAGGCAGCATCTCGGGAGAGAAGGAATGGGTGACGTTTCGGGTCGAGACCCTTCTTCAGACTGATGTCGGGGGTGGGACAAAGGAAGGATATAGGTGGAGACAGGAAGATAGAGGGAGATCTGGGAAGGAGGAGGGGAAGGGAGGGACAGAGGAGCTATCTGAAGTTGGAGAAGTCGACGTTCATACCACCGGGCCGCAAACTGCCCAGGCGAAATATGAGGTGCTGCTCCTCCAATTTCCGGCGGACCTCACTATGGCACTGGAGGAGGCCCTTGACAGAGAGGTCAGACTGGGAATGGGAGGGGGAGTTAAAGTGCTGGGCCACCGGGAGATCAGTTGCGTTAATGCGGACCGAGCGCAGGCCCTTCGGCCCAACTTGCCCATAGAAGCAGGCCCTTCGGCCCAACTTGCCCATGCTGACCAAAATGCCTATTTTCTATGTTTCTATGTTTCTATGACCTTAAGATCATAAGACATAGGAGCAGAATTAGGCCATTCATCCCATCAAGTCTACTCCGCCATTCTATCATGGCTGATCTATCTTTCCCTCTCAACCCCATTCTCCTGCCTTCTCCCCATAACCCCTGATGCCCGTATTAATCAAGAAGGGAGACACAAGAAGAGGTGTGAAATGTGAAGCCAGAAGGAGGGACACGATGTGACACGATGTGACACGATGCGATAATGATGCGATTTACGATACGATACAACTTTATTTATCTCAGGGACATTAGTCTGCCACCAGTCAAAAGATACCACTGCTGCAAGGCATTGGAAGTGTCATGTGCATTATAATAATAATGATATTTAAGTGACCAGTTATTGCACAGCGCGTATGTAATATTGCACAAACATGAAGTAGGATATAGGTGTCAAGTCAAGTCAAGTCAAGTTTATTTGTCACATACACATACACGATGTGCAGAGAAATGAAAGTGGCAATGCCTGCGGATTGTGCAAAAAAAGTTACAATTACAGCATATAAATTAAAATTAATACAGAAAAGAAAGTTTAGTCCCTGGAGTTATAATAGTTAACAGTCCTGATGGCCAGTGGGAAGAAACTCCGTCTCATCCTCTCCGTTTTCACAGCTTGACAGCGGAGGCGTTTGCCTGAACGTAGCAGCTGGAACAGTCCGTTGCTGGGGTGGTTCATAATCTTGGGGTCCCTCATAATCTTGCTGGCTCTGGATCTGCACCTCCTGATGTATAGGTCCTGCAGGGGGGACGAGTGTAGTTCCCATGGTGCGTTCTGCCGAACGCACTACTCTCTGCAGGGCCTTTCTGTCTTGGGCAGAGCTGTTCCCAAACCAGACTGTAATGTTGCCGGACAGGATGCTCTCTGCAGCCCCAGAGTAGAAGCAATGAAGGATCCTCAGAGATCCTTAGGGGGAGGTTAGAGGTGAGAGGAGAATGGGAGTGAAATTATTGGGAAATGGGTGCAACAGGATGGAGAACAGGAAAGTGGGGGGAGGTAAAGACGGGGGGGGGGGCTTGCCCAAAAGAGTCAAGAGACCAGAGTGTTTCATTTGTTCCGAAACGGAACAAATAAATTCTTGCCAGAATTCCAACAATGGTTGACCTTCCGAATCTCCTCGATCTTCTGAGGAAGTCGAAACATTGATGAATGAATGAATGAATTAATAAGTTTATAGGCCAAGTATGTGCATATACAAGGAATGTGCCTTGGTGCTCCGCTCACAAATGACAACTCAAACATACAGTTAACAATTAAGAATAAAGCATAACCACATCAAAACAATAAGGATACAACATTACGGTCTAAACATGTGGGTGAAAATAAACCAGAGCAAAAAAGAGACTACAGACTTTGGTTGTTGAGTGGAACTATCACTCGTGGGAAAAAAAGCTGTTTTTATGTCTGGCTGTGGCTGCTTTGACCGTCCGGAGTCGCCTTCCAGAGGGAAGTGATTCGAAGAGTTTGTGGCCAGGATGAGAGGGGTCAGAGATGATCTTGCCCGCTCGCTTCCTGGCCCTTGCAGTGTACAGTTCGTCAATGGGGGGGAGAAGGTTGCAGCCAACAACCTTCTCAGCTGTGCGAACGATACGTTGCAGCCTCTGGATGTGGTGCTTGGTGGCTGAGCCAAACCAGACCATGACGGAGATGGTGAGGACGGACTCAATGATAGCAGTATAGAATTGGACCATCATTGCCTGTGGCAGATTGTGTTTCCTCAGTTGCCGCAGGAAGTACATCCTCTGTTGGGCCTTTTTGACTGTGGAGTCGATGGTGGCCCCCCATTTAAGGTCCCTGGAGATGATGGTTCTAAGAAACTTAAATGACTCCACAGATGTGACTATGTTGTTGTTGATGGTGAGTGGGGGGAGGGGAGGGGGAGCTCTTCGAAAGTCTACAATTAGTTCCACTGTCTTGAGAGCATTGAGCTCCAGGTTGTTGCGATGGCACCAGGACGCCAGCTGTGTCACTTCCCCTCTGTAGGCAGATTCCTCCCCATCCTGGATCAGTCCAATCAGGGTAGTGTCATCCGCAAACCGGAGGAGCCTGACAGAGGAGTCTGTGGAGGTGCAGTCGTTGGTGTGGAGAGAGTAAAGGAGAGGGGAGAGTACGCAGCCTTGCGGTGCTCCTATGCTGAGGGTCTGCAGGTCTGAGATGTGCTTTCCCAGCCTCACATGCTGCTTCCTGTCCGTCAGGAAGTTGGCGATCCACTGACAGAGGGGTTCAGGCACAGTCAGCTGGGAGAGTTTGTAGTGTAGTAGCTCTGGCACAGTGGCGTTAAACGCAGAGCTAAAGTCCACAAACAGAATCCTGGCATAGGTCCCCTTGTGGTCTAGGTGCTGGAGGATGGTCTATCATTGCGATTGCATCAACACGCTGGGTCTACAGAGACACGCTGGAATTTAGAAGATTGAGGGGGGATCTTATAGAAACTTACAAAATTCTTAAGGGGTTGGACAGGCTAGATGCAGGAAGATTGTTCCCGATGTTGGGGAAGTCCAGAACAAGGGAGTCACAGTTTAAGGATAAGGGGGAAGTCTTTTAGGACCGAGATGAGAACGTTTTTTTTCACAGAGAGAGTGGTGAATCGGTGGAATTCTCTGCCACAGAAGGTAGTTGAGGCCAGTTCATTGGCTATATTTAAGAGGGAGTTAGATGTGGCACTTGTGGCTAAAGGGATTAGGGGGTATGGAGAGAAGGCAGGTACGGGATACTGAGTTGGATGATCAGCCATGATCATATTGAATGGCGGTGCAGGCTCGAAGGGCCGAATGTCCTACTCCTGCACCTATTTTCTATGTTTCTATGTTTCTATGTTTCTATTATGCACGCCCAGGAATTTGAAGTTTTTGTCCCGTCAACGATGGTGGGTTTGTGGATCCTCGGCCTTTCCCGTTTCAAAGCCGACAATCACTTCCTTGGTTTTGTTGATATTTTTGTTCAGTTTAGAGATGCAGGGTGGAAACAGGCCCTTTAGCCCGCCGAGTCGGCGCCGACCAGCGATCCCCGCACACTAACACTCTCCTATACACGCCAGGGCCAGTTTACAATTTTACCGAGCCAATTAGCTTACAAACCTGCAGGCCAGCATCTGCAGTTCCTTCCCTGCACAGTGGAGCCAGCGTACAAGTTCCCCAGTTGGGCTGCCGTTAAACTCCTGAATCGCATGTCCTCGCTGTTGTCAAATATTACTGCACATTTTGCATTATTTTCAGTTGCCCCACCTGCGAACAAAAACAGTTTGATACCAGCAACAAAATTAATTGCAGACATATGTTCATCATTTCATTTGCTTCTTATTAACAATGAACAGCTGTGACAAACGTTCCTTTGTGTTTCCCCAGTAGGTTAAATGCTCAAAAGGCAAACAGAGATGTATCAAGAAACTAGTGCTGGCAAACCGTGTAGTGATCCCGCAAGAATCTGTTGACTCCGTGTTAATGGTAGGAAAGTCAACAAAACAGCACAATGTGTACAAGGATTTAAATCTCTGCTGATACCCTCGTTTGCTTATAAGGCACATGGGAAAAGAAACGCCTTTACTACCTTATGCTTCTGCTGTTTTCATAACTGTCTTTTTATAAAAACATATCAACACAGACATGATATGGAGACACAAGGGACTGCAGATTCTCGGTTCAGTTTAGAGATACAGCGCAGAAACAGGCCCTTCGGCCCATCGAGTCCGCACCAACCAGCGACCTCCATACACTGCCACTGTCCTACACACTCTGGGGACAATTTACCAAAACCAATCAACCTACAAACTTCTACGTCTTTGGAACGTGGGAGGAAACCGGAGCACCCGGAGGAAACCCACACAGTCATGGGCAGAATGTGCAAACTCCGTACAGACAGCACACATAGTCAGGATTGAGCCCGGGTCTGTGGCGATGTAAGGCAGCAACTCTACCGCTGCTGCCCCTGGTTAACAATCTGATCTGATTGCATGCGAGACAATCATTGTACCTCAGTACACGTGACAACAATAAACCTAAACCTTAACCGAATCATCATCTGCCCATTCCCTCCACAGATGCTGCCTGACCCGCTGAGTCCCTCCGGCAGTTTCCATCAGGTTAGCGATACAACAGGGAACAGGCCCTTCGGCCCACTGAGTCCACTCTGGCCATTGGTCACCCGTTCACACCAGTTCTATGTTATCCCACTCTCTCACTCATTTCCTCTATCTGCACACTGGTGTTGGCAATTTACAGAGGGCCGATTAACTTGTAAAACCCGCACTTCTTTCGGACGTGGGAGGAAAGCGGGCCACCCGGAGAAAACCCACGTGGTCACAGGGAGAAGGTGCAAACTCCACACCGACAGAAGTGGTAAGAGGAAACTTTTCCACCCAGAGAGTTGTGAATCTGTGGAATTCTCTGCCACAGAGGGCAGTGGAGGCCAAATCACTGGATGAATTTAAGAGAGAGTTAGATAGAGCTCTCGGGGCTAGCGGAATCAAGGGATATGGGGAGAAGGCAGGCACAGGCACCTCCAGACTCAGGAACAGCTTCATCCCCAGGGCCATAGCTGCTCTGAACCGGTCCTGCTGAGCCGGATGGTCACATCGCACAGTGATCCGGCACAGATCTACTTGCACTTTATTCTGTCTTAAAACTGTTACAATTTGTTTAGTTGGGTTGCTGTTGTTTAAGCTAACTAAATTATTGCATCGTATGGGAGGTGCATTCCCAATCTCGTTGTACCCCTGTACAATGACAATAAGGATATATTGTATATTGTATTGTATTGTACTGATTGTGGATGATCAGCCATGATCACAATGAATGGCGGAGCTGGCTCGAAGGGCCAAATGGCCTCCTCTTGCACCTATTTACTATGTTTCTATGTCAGCACCCGAGGTCAGCATCCAACCTGGGTCTCTGGCGCTGTGAGGCAACAGTTCTACCAGTTGCACCACTTTGCTGTTACAGTATATATTGCTAAAAGCCAACTGGGCTTTCTAAACGGACGTATGCAATGTAGCTCCACCAGCTAATGGAGGCTGGTAATCACAACCATCTCCCCTGTACACCAGGTACAAATATAACCGGTGCAATGTTTTCCACACAATTCCCACTGGAATTGCAATGTGTTTTCCTCATTTATTCCCACAATTTCACTCTTCCAACGTAATTATTTCATATCTTTACCTTTTCTCTTTGCTTACAAAGTTTGCCGCTCACTCTCTGACTAGTTCAGTTTAGCGGAAGCTAGAAAGTTATTTTCTTTAACAATTAGTTCAACGTAATCAAGGTAATGGTGCCCAGGTAGGAGTCTGCAGGCCGGCTAGGTTTGAGAGGGTCGTTACAAAATTATATTAGCAGAAACCCTACGTTCACAATTGCTAAAACATGCCTGGAGATTTAATTGCACATCCAGATTTCTATATTAAGCACTGAGTCTCATTGGTAGAAACTGGGTTAATATCCGCAATCATTTTCATTGCAAATTTTGCGAATTACAGAAATTCAGATTCAGGAAGCAAAAGTGAGCCGAGGAATGTCCTTCAAAGTTTAAAAGTTGAATTTATGTTCGTTTTTCTTTCAAGGTAAACCTTATCATGTATACAAAACGACGATACAATTTTGTTCAATTTCCATTTTGTACCGGAGCTAGCGAGTCAATATTTTATATTAAGAGTGGTGTTTGCAGACTGCAAACACATAGACAACATATATTACACGTAGACAACTGTTGCCATGTTTCTTAGACTAAATGCGGAATGAGATGAGGAAAAACCTTTTTCACTCAGAGAGTTGCGAATCTGTGGAATTCTCTGCCACAGAAGGCAGCGGAGGCCAATTCACTGGATGTTTTGGAGAGTTAGATTTAGCTCACCTATTGTCATCAGTCTGAAGAAGGGTCTCGACCCAAAACGTCACCCATTCCTTCTCTCCTGAGATGCTGCCTGACCTGCTGAGTTACTCCAGCATTTTGTGAATAAATACCTTCGATTTGTACCAGCATCTGCAGTTATTTTCTTATAGATTTAGCTCTTAGAGCTAAAGGAATCAAGGGATACGGGGGGAAAAAGCAGGAATGGGGTACTGATTTTAGATAATCAGCCATGATCATATTGAATGGCGGTGCTGGCTCGAAGGGCCGAATGGCCTACTCCTGCACCTATTGTCTATGTTGCTGTAAATCTTCTACGATCTCTGTTTGATTTAAGAGGTGCACAGTGTTGCATTAAACTGGCTTCATGCTCCTACCTTGTGACGTTCTGGGCAGACAAGAGGAGATGTAATGGGTAACAGTATAATTGACTTAAGATCCTCAATGAATGCAGATAGCAACCGATTTTATTTTACTGTGCAGATAACACAAGGATTTCTGCAAATGAGTTTGACCTGCTCTACAGACATGCTGTCAAAAGATTCAAAGCTAGTTATCCATTCCTCTTTTGTTTTTCTGAAGAGCTTACCTTGCAAACGTTTTCTGGGAAAGGAATTAGCCTTTTGCCCCGGTGGATTCTCAGCACAGCTTTTGCGAATTCCAGTCGGATTTAATGTTTCCATTGGACTGATAACACAGCCCATTGATGTACCAGAGGCTTTCTTGAGCAGTTTGTTATCTGTGTTTGACAATGTTCCTTGAGGTTGGGGTCAGAGAGTCATAGAGTGATACAGTGTGGAAACATGACCTTCGGCCCGACTCGCCCACGCCGGCCAACTATGTCCCAGCTACCCTAGTCCCACTTGCCTGCGCTTGGTCCATAACCCTCCAAACCTGCCCTATCCATGTACCTGTCCAACTGTTTCTTAAATGATGGGATAGTCCCAGCCTCAACTACCTCCTCTGGCAGCTTGTTCCATACACCCACCACCCTTTGTGTGAAAATGTTACCCCTCGGATTCCTATTAAATCTTTTCCTTCTCACTCTTTTCCCTCTCCCTCTGGTCCTCGATTCCCCTACTCTGGGTAAAAAACTGTGCGTCTACCCAATCTATTCCTCTCATGATTTTGTATACCTCTATAAGATCTCCCCTCATCCTCCTGTGCACCATGGAATAGAGACCCAGCCTACTCAACCTCTCCCTATAGCTCACACCCTCTAGTCCTGGCAACATCCTCATAAATCTTTTCTGAACCATTTCAAGGGTGTTTTTGTCTGATCAGGGAAGGGAACAGATTACGAGTTAATACTTTCGTCAGTGGGAGAGTCTAGGACTAGAGGTCACAGTCTCAGAATTAAAGGATGTTATTTTCGAAAGGAGATGAGGAGGAATTTCTTTAGTCAGAGCGGTGTGAATCTGTAGAATTCTTTGCCACAGCAGGCTCTGGAGACAAAGTGACTGGATATATTTAAGGCAGAGATAGAAAGATTCTTGATTAGTACGGATGTCAGAGGTCATGGGGAGAAGGCAGGAGAATGGGGTTAGGAGGGAGAGATGGATCAGCCATGATTGAATGGAGGAGTAGACTTGATGGGCCGAATGGCCTAATTCTGCTCCCATCACTTAAGACTGGCTTTCATCTTTCTAAACCTTAAATATGCTTCCTGTATCTTTTTCACCAAATTTCCAACCTCTCTCATTGCCTGACCAAGGATGCCATGCCATGCCTTGCCATGCCATGCCATGCCATGCCATGCCATGCCATGCCATGCCATGCCATGCCATGCCATGCCATGCCATGCCATGCCATGCCATGCCATGCCATGCCATGCCATGCCATGCCATGCCATGCCATGCCATCCTTGTCCAGGCTAGTCCTGAACTCCAATCAGCTGGTCTTTAAACAACTCTCACATGTTAGATCTGGACTTGCTCCCAATTTACTCTCATTAGTAACCTGCCTAATAGGGTTATAATCATCCCTTCCCCAACTGAGTACTTTCCACCAAGGACCAGACTAATTATCTTTTCATGGTGATCATGGTGACCGATGGTCGGCGTGGGCCGAAGGCCTTGTTTCCATGCCGTATCTCCAAGCGAAAATAAACCAGAGCAGCAGGTCGGCACGGTGGCGCAGCGGTAGAGTTGCTGCCTTACAGCGCTTACAGCGCCGGAGACCCGGGTTCGATCCCGACTGTGACTGCTGTCTCTATGGAGTTTGTACGTTCTCCCCGTGGGTTTTCTACGAGGGTTTTCTTCGGTTTCCTCCCACATTCCAAAGACGTACAGGTATGTAGGTAAATGTAAACATTGTCTAGAATACAAGCCTAGTTCTAAACTCCAGTGAATACAAGCCTAGTTCTAAACTCCAGTCAATACAAGCCTAGAGATCTTCGGTTTCCTTCCACCCTCTAAAGACGTGCAGGTTTGTAGGTTAAATGCCTTGTTTTAAATATAAAATTGTCCCTGGTGTGTGTAGGGCAGTGTTAGTGAACGGGGATCTCTGGTTGATGCAGTCTCGGTGGGCCGAAGGGCCTGTTTCCGCGCTGTATCTCTAAACTAAACTAAGTTCAACAGAGAAAGATATGCCTGACATTAAGGTCGATATTCCATATGTTATGAATTTGTGGAATTCTCTGCCACAGAAGCCAGTAGAGGCCAATTTACTGGATGGATTTAAAAGAGAGTTAGATAGAGCTCAAGGGACTAATGGAATCAAGGGATATGGGGAGAAGGCAGGCACGGGTTACTGATTGTGGGTGATCAGCCATGATCACAATGAATGGCGGTGCTGGTTCGAAGGGCCAAATGGCTTCCTCCTGCACCTATTTTCTATGTAGCCTGCAGAAAGTACATTGACCTTTTATATTAATCATTTAACAAAGTTTTGGCGCTTAATAAGACAGAACATTTTATGTGTAGGAAGGAACTACAGGTGCTGGTTTACACCGGTGATTGTAGGAACATTTTATGCATGCTGACCTGAATCTGTATGTAAAAAATATTGTTGCATTTTTTCACTCTCACAGAGAAGTTTACTTGGAATTTCACTCAACACCTTTTCATCAGGACTGTCAGCTTGTGGTAAATTTGACATGGGCAGCCTCCATTCAGAAAGGATCGAGTTCCCAGCTTGACAAAATGCCTTGCACCATATCAATGACCTAATATTTATTTTGCTGTGTTATCTTTGTAGCTGACAATTGAAATTAAAACTCCATCCAGGCAGAAGTATACATTACCATTGCTTGAAGTGCTTTGCAAAGTATAATTTTAGCATGTTGACAGAAAAATAAGTCTGTGTAGTTTCTATTTAATTTTTCCATTTACGACAATATTGATGTGGTTTTGATCACGGCGGTGAAGTTATTGAACATAGATTTTTTTTTCAAGGTGATATACATAACGTTGGAATCGCTGTCAGGATGAAGAAGGGTCTCGACCCGAAACGTCACTCTGCCTGTCCTGCTGAGTTACTCCAGCATTTTGTGTCTTATCTTTTATGCTGTTAGAATCGGTGCTCATGGTGACCTGGTAGCCTGGTGAAAAGCAAATCATTTATTGGCACAGAGGCTGAGGTATCTAGAAGACTGTAAGCTGTCATCTTTGCACTGGAAATAGTTGTTCCTTTTGGCTCAGATCTTGCTTCTCCATGCCCGCAGGACTTACTCCTTTTAAATTGAAGCAAATTGAGATGGCACAGTGGTGTAATGGTAGAGCTGCTGTCTTGCAGTGGTAGAGCTTCTGCCTCACAGCGCCAGAGACCCGGTTTGGATCCCCAGCTACGGGTACAGAGTTTTGTATGTTCCCCCCATAACCCTGTGGGTTTTCCCCGGGTGCTCCGGTTTCCTCCCACGCTCCAAAGACGTACAGGTTTGTCAGGTTAATTGACTTCGGTAAAGATTGTATAAGAAAATAACTGCAGATGCTGGTACAAATCGAAGGTATTTATTCACAAAATGCTGGAGTAACTCAGCAGGTCAGGCAGCATCTCAGGAGAGAAGGAATGGGTGACATTTCGGGTCGAGACTGAAGAAGGGTCTCGACCCGAAACGTAACCCATTCCTTCTCGCCTGAGATGCTGCCTGACCTGCTGAGTTACTCCAGCATTCTGTGAATAAATACCTTTGGTAAAGATTGTAAATGGGCCCTAGTGTGTAGGATAGTGCTAGTGTGTGGGGATCGCTGGTCGGCACGGACTCAGTGGGCTGAAGGGCCTGTTTCTGCACTGTATCTTTAAACTGAAACTAAACAAAGTTTGAGACAACTTTTGTCAAATGTATTGACCGGCCATTTCAAAACCACAGATTTGTTTGAGCAATGGCACAAAGTGTTGGAGGAACTCAGTGGGTCAGGCAACACCTGTGGAAGAAATGGACAGCTGACGTTTTGGATTAGGACCCTTCTTCAGATTCAATACTGGAGCTGTTGTTCTGTTACTGAGGAGTTCAGTCAGAAGAAGGGTTTCGACCCGAACCGTCACCCATTCCTTCTCCCCGGAGATGCTGCCTGTCCCGCTGAGTTGCTCCAGCATTTTGTGTCTATATCCTGAGTAATTGAAATGGGAAGTCGGTCAAAAGAAAGACCCCGACCCCAAAATGTTGCATCTCCGTTTCCCTCCACAGATGCTGACTCTCCTCCTGAGTCCCACGGTGGAAACTATTCAGAATTAAGAAATGAACAACTTTATTACAAATGTATCCTTACTGGATATTTTTTAGGCAGCGATCGATAGATTCTTGATTAGTACGGGTGTCAGGGGCCATGAGGAGGAGAATGGGGTTTTGTTTTTAGTTTGGAGATGCAGCGTGGAAACAGGCCCTTCGGCCCACCGATTTCACACTGACCAGCCATCCCCCACACACTAACACTATCCTACACGCACTAGGGACAGTTTACATTTATACCAAGCCAATTAACCTAAAAACCTGTACGTCTTTGGAGTGTGGGAGTAAACCGAAGATCTCGGAGAAAACCCACGGGGAGAATGTACAAACTCTGTACAGACAGCACCTGTAGTCGGGATTGAACCCGGGTCTCCGGCGCTGCAAGTGCTATAAGGCAGCAACTCTCCCTCTTCGCCACCGTGCTGCCCCTTGGGAGATCAGCCATGATTGAATGGCAGAGGAGACTTGATGGGCCAAATGGCCTAATTCTGCACCTATCACTTAAGGAATGCAACATAAAAAGAAAATGAATCTGATAGAACTGAGCAAAATGGAACAATGCTTCTGGGAGGTTGGTCATCTTATCCAGTGGAAATTGTGAGCAGAAATGCAAGTTCACCATGTTTGTAAACAATATATCAGTATTGATTGATATTTAGTAAGTTGTTTTGTTTATTGAAATTCAGGTGACAAACTTGTAACCATTTACTTTTTATGTGAGGCATGGTTGGTTGAAAATGGCCAAATCACTCTGGCTAAAGAAAGCACGGTGGCATGGCGGTAGAGTTGCTGCTTTCGAGTGAATGCAGCGCCAGAGACCCGGGTTCGATCCCGACTACGGGAGCTGTCTGTACAGAGTTTGTACGTTCTCCCCGTGACCTGCGTGGGTTTTCTTCGAGATCTTCGGTTTTCTCCCACGCTCCAAAGACATACAGGTTTGTAGGTTAATTGGCTTGGTAAATGTAAAAATTGTCCCTAGTGGGTGTAGGATAGTGTTAGTGTGCGGGGATCGCTGGGCGGCGCGAACCCGGTGGGCTTAAAGGGCCTGTTTCCGCGCTGTATCTCTAAACTAAACTAAAGAAAGCAGATTGAGGAATAGAAAATGGCGGTATTTTTCAACCCATGGATTGGATTCAATAGACAATAGGTGCAGGAGGAGGCCATTCGGCCCTTCGAGCCAGCACCGCCATTCAATGTGATCATGGCTGATCATTCTCAATCAGTACCCCATTCCTGCCTTCTCCCCATACCCCCTGACTCCACTATCCTTAAGAGCTCTATCCAGCTCTCTCTTGAATGCATTCAGAGAATTGGCCTCCACTGCCTTCTGAGGCAGAGAATTCCGCAGATTCACAACTCTCTGACTGAAAAAGTTTTTCCTCATCTCAGTTCTAAATGGCCTACCCCTTATTCTTAAACTGTGGCCTCTTGTTCTGGACTCTCCCCCAACATTGGAAACATGTTTCCTGCCTCTAACGTGCCCAACCCCTTAATAATCTTATACGTTTCAATAAGATCTCCTCTCGTCCTTCTAAATTCAGTTGTGCAGAATCCGCAAGAATGACATTTGCAAAAATAAACTCCTCCTCACTGCAGTCTTTCTACTTGAAGTTTGGCCAAGTGGACAACAAAGTATTCAACAACACCTTCCAAATGAGGAGGCTTCTGACGCGCTGCATAAACAGAATAACGTTTGTTATATTTGGAGATTGTTAGAAAAGGTTTTGTATTTTGGAGGTTGAACTTTGTCATGTTATGTTATGACCTTTGGAGACAGTGTGTTGATAAATAACTTCACCGTACTGTTCTTGATGAGTTGGTACTGGGAAGAAATTTATTTGGGAAAAAAATCTCCCTTCCACAATTTTTAGTGGACGTTTCGTGCCAAATGAATAAGAGGCCAGTCAAGATCTCCATCACCTGTTCTATTACGTTTATGACCATCTGTCTGTGGAAGTTTTAGTGGATAACTTTACTCTGCGCCCTGGGGGGGGGGGGGGGGGGGGGGGGGAAACAAAATTATTTGGTTTTAGTATCAATTTTTTGGCAGCATTTTGCCAACCATTAGAAGACTCTCGAGGAAAACATTGAATCAAGCAGTTCATTGTTTCAAGAAGTGGCAGGTTACAAATGAACGAGCATTATTGTGTCCTCCGATGATGCTTCTGTTGGTTGAGATGTAAATATTTTAGTCCTAAAGTGTCGTACAACTGCAAAATGCTCTCTGGACGTGGGGACGAGAACCATTTAGGGCGGTCACGGTGGCACAGCGGTAGAGTTGCTGCCTTACAGCGAATGCAGCGCCGGAGGCCCGGGTTCGATCCCGACTACGGGCGCCGTCTGTACGGAGTTTGTACGTTTTCCCCGTGACCTGCGTGGATTTTCGCTGCTTTCCTCCCTCACACCAAAGACGTACAGGTTTGCTGGTTAATTGGCTTGGTGTAAATGTAAATTGTCCCTAATGTGAAATAGTCTCCAGTGCGTGCAGGATAGTGTTAGTGTGCGGGGATCGCTGGTTGCTGCTGACTTGGGGGGTGGGGGCGCTGTATTTCGAAAATAAAACCCACCAAGCTTGGCAACGCGTTCAAGGCTCTCACCGACCTCCGTCAAAAAAACAAAAAACTTCCCTCTCACACCAGCGCTGCAGGCGAGGCTCCAAGCGCGGCCTAACCAAAGTCATCTCATGCTGCAGCGTGCCATCCTGACTCTTGTACTAAATGCCCCAACCTTGGAAAAGCAAACAAACCACATGCCTTCTTTACCACAGCATATTTTTCAATGCAATACACTTCTTTGCCGAGTACAAAAGCTGGCCACGGTGGCGCAGCGGTAGAGTTGCTGCCTCACAGCGCGTGCAGCGCCGGAGTGCGGGAGGAAACCAAAGATCTCGGAGAAAACCCACGCAGGTCACGGGGAGAACGTGCTAACTCCGTACAGACAGCACCCGTGGTCGGGATCGAACCTGGGCCCCCGGCGCTGTGAGGCAGCAACTCCACCACTACGTCACACTGCCGCCCTTGAGGCAGATATGATAACGGCATTGAAGAGAATTTTGGATAGGCAATGGAAGGATATGGATTATGTGCAGGGAGATAAGAGTTGGTCTTGCCATCGTGCTCAGCATAGATATTGCGGGCCGAATGGCCTGTTCGGGGTGCTGCATTGTTCTCTGTTCTGTTATCCGTGTTTCCTCTGGCTGTATGTAACACTAAATTAATTCATATTTGCATTTTGAAGGCAGCATGTGTTTCTCATATGGGGTTTTTGGGGGGGGATTCTGGTCCTTGACACGTCTACCAGATGCTTTAGCATTATGCAACCTCCAGTGTATGCTGTGAGAATGCACACTCTGTTCAATGTGCTGTTTGTGACTACCCCTGAACATGCTGTGGTCAAAGTTAATCGTGATTCAGACGTGTCGTCAGTGAACTGCACCCACTCGGACCTTTTATGCTGAATCTGTTTACGGGATCGCCTAAAGAGTTCAAACGCTGCAGTTCATATCTGTGTCTCCAGCATAGTAAGCAAGTAAGACACAAAATGCTGGAGTAACTCAGCGGGTCAGGCTGCATCTCGGGAGAGAAGGAATGGGTGACGTTTCAGGTCGAGACTCTTCCTCAGACTCAAGAAGGGTCTCTGCCCGAAACGTCACCCATTCCTTCTCTCTCTCGAGATGCTGCCTGACCCGCTGAGTTACTCCAGCATTTTGTATCTACCTTTGATTTTAACCAGCATCTATAGTTTTTTTTGTACATAGTAAGCAAGTAACCCTTGCTTTCTCTCTCTTTCGCTCCATTCCTCCCCATCCCAGTTCTCCGATTAGATTCACTCTCCTCCTGATTAAGTTTTACTGATTGTATTCCTCGTCGCCTTCCCCTCGGCCAACAATGAACCATTCTACATTTTCCTTGAACTTCATCTCCCGCCCCCTTTGATCTCTGGTTTTCACACCTTGCCCTTCCATACCTCTGCCTCCCTCTCCCCTGACGCTGATTCCGAAGAAGGGTCTCGACCCGAAACATCACCCATACCTTCTATCCAGAGACGCTGCCTGGCCCGCTGAGATACTCCAGCACTTTGTGTCTATGTCTTCGGTGTAAGACCAACGTCTGCAGTTCCTTCCTGCTCAAAGTAAGCAGACAGATGCAGAGCAGAAAGTTGCTGGAGTAACTCGGGGCTTTAAGCATCTATGGAAGACATGGACGGGTGGCGATATGGTTCGGGAACGTCCCCACCCGAAACATCAACTGTACATGTCCTCCAGAGATGCTGCCTGACCAGCTGCGTTCCTCCACCACTTTGTGTTCCATGTAAGATTCCAGTATCTGCAGTTCCTTGTGTCACTAGGCAGTCAAACATATTTTCTTGTGCTTTAGTTCAGGGAGAATGTACAAAGTTCATTAGTTGTAGGAGCGGAATTAGGCCATTCTGGTTTGCTCAGTTCTATCAGATTAATTGGTTTTTATTTGTCATTTCTTACGTGATAGGAGCAGAATCAGGCCATTCAGCCCATCAAGTCTACTCTGCCATTCAATCATGGCTGATCTATCTCTACCTCCTAACCCCATTCTCCTGCCTTCTCCCCATAACCCCTGACACCTGTACTAATCAAGATAGACACACAATGCTGGAGTAACTCAACAGTCAGGCAGCACCTCTGGAGAAAAAGAATAGGTGATGTTTTTCAGGTCGGAACCATTATTCAGACCCAAAACCTCACCTATTGTTTTTCTCCAGAGATGCTGCCTGACCCGTGGAGTTACTCCAACATTTTGTGTCTATCTTCGGTATCATATGGTCATAAATAATAGGAGCAGAATTAGGCCAGCAAGTTTGTTCCGCCATTCAATCATGGCTGATCTATCTCTCCCTCCTAATCCTATTCTCCTGCCTTCTCCCCACAACCTCTGACGCCCGTACTAATCAAGAATCTATCTCTACCTTAGAAATATCCACTGACTTGGCCTCCACAGCCTTCTGTGGCAAAGAATTCCACAGATTCACCGCCCTCTGACTAAAGAAATTTCTCCTCTTCTCCTTCCTAAAAGAACGTCCTTTAATTCTGACGCTGTGACCTCTGGTCCTAGACTCTCCCACCAGTGGAAACATCCTCTCTACATCCACTCTAGCTGAGCCTGGGTATAAACCAGCACCTGCAGTTCCTTTCCAAAGGTTTACCAGAATGTTGCCTGGAACACAAGGTAATAGGTACAAGGAGAGGTTGGCCAATCTGGGATTGTTTTCTCTGAAACATCGCATGTTGAGGGGAGAAGTGAGAGAAGTATGTAAAATTAAGAGGCATGGATCGGGTGGTCAGTCAGAAACTCCCCTCCCCCATGGTGGAAAGGTCAAAGGCGAGAGGAAATGTCGAAGGGCCGAATTGCCTACTCCTGCACCTATTGTCTATTGCCTATAGAGGGCTTTGCTTCATGGTGAGAGGGGTAATGTTTACAGGCGATGTGCAGGGCAAATTATTTTTTGCACAGAGTGGTATCATATCATATCATATATATACAGCCGGAAACAGGCCTTTTCGGCCCACCAAGTCCGTGCCGCCCAGCGATCCCCGCACATTAACACTATCCTACACCCACTAGGGACGATTTTTACATTTACCCAGCCAATTAACCTACATACCTGTACGTCTTTGGAGTGTGGGAGGAAACCGAAGATCTCGGAGAAAACCCACGCAGGTCACGGGGAGAACGTACAAACTCCTTACAGTGCAGCACCCGTAGTCAGGATCGAACCTGAGTCTCCGGCGCTGCATTCGCTGTAAAGCAGCAACTCTACCGCTGCGCTGCCGGGGGTGATGGTGGAGGCAGATATGATCGGCACATGGATATACGGAGACTGGAAGGATATGGACCACCAGCAGGCAGACTAGAGGCAGATTAATATAATTTGGCATCACCTTCGGCTCGGATATTGTGGGCCGAAGGACCTGTGCTGTGTTGTTCAGGGGTTCATAAGTCCGTAAGTGATAGGGGAAGAATTAGGCCATTCGGCCCATCACGTCTGCCCCGCCATTCAATCATGGCTGATCTATCTCTCCCTCCTAACCCCATTCTCCTGCCTTCTCCCCTGACACCCGTACTAATCAAGAATCTCTCGTTCTCTGCCTTAAATCACCATGGCAATTTGGCAATGAATTGCAGAGATTCACTATATTCTATGTTCCTAAGATACACTGAGGGTGACCTTGTTGGGAGTTTGGTTCCATGATTTTGATTTCTGCTAAATCGTCAAGTAATTTTTCTTGGAATCAATCTGTTGCTGTTCGGCAGGGGGTGCCTGACTTATTAACTTGTGAAGATTCACGTTCAAGTTGGGCACTGTCTCAAACATGCACCATGACAGCCCAGCATTCAATGACTTGCATGGAAATAAATGTTCAGTTTGGTTTCGAGATGCAGCATGGATATAGGCCCTTTGGCCCATCGAGGCCCTGCCGACCAGCCATTGCCCATTTGCCCGTTCTATCCTACAACTGGTGACAATTTACAAAAGCCAATTAACTTACAAGCCTGCACTTCTTTGGAGTGTGGGAGGAAAGCAGAGCACACGGAGAATGTGTAAACTCCGTACACTAACTGCGCAATAAATCAGTGCATTGTTTTCTGTCTGAAATTCAGCTTCTGCTAAATTCCAGTATTATGTTTATAGATTAACCAGGTGCTCAATAGAACAATGTACCACACAGGTGGATGTGTGGCTGTAGTTTCTATTTCTAAGATCACATATAATTGAACTGCCAACTGGTCTCCTAATTTTGGATGTGGGCCATTTGGCAGGGTTTATGGTCACCAAAATGCCACAAATGTTTCAATGACTTAGAGACATACAGCGTGGAAACAGGCCCCTCGGCCCAACATGCGAACATGTCCCAGTTACACTAGTCCCACCTGCCCGCGTTCAGTCCATATGCCTCCAAACCTGTCCTATCCATGTACCTGTCTAGCTGTTTCTTAAACGTTGGGATAGTCCCAGCCTCAACTACCTCCTCCGGCAGCTCGTTCCATACACCCACCACCCTTTGTGTGAAAATGTTACCCCCTCAGATTCCTGTTAAATCTTTTTCCCCTTCACCTTAAACCTAAGGTAGACACAAAATGCTGGGGTAACTCAGCGGGTCAGGCAGCATCTCGGGAGAGAAGGAATGGGTGACGTTTCAAGTCGAGACCCTTCTTAGACAATAGACAATAGGTGCAGGGGTAGGCCATTCGGCCCTTTGAGCCAGCACCACCATTCAATGTGATCATGGCTGATCATTCTCAATCAGTACTCCGTTCCTGCCTTCTCCGCATACCCCCTGACTCCGCTATCCTTCTTCAGACTGATCTCCAGAGATGCTGCCTAACCCGTTGAGTTGCTCCAACACTTCGTGTCTCGACCCGAAACGTCACCCATTCCTTCTCTCACGAGATACTGCCTGACCCGCTGAGTTACCCCAGCATTTTGTGTCTACCTTCGATTTTAACCAGCATCTGCAGTTTTTCTCCTTCACCTTAAACCTACGTCCTCTGATCCTTGATTCCCCTACTCTGGGCATAGAGGCCCTGTGCATCTACCCGATCTATTCCTCTCGTGATTTTATACACTGGTGGCTTAATGCCTCAGCACCTGTAAAACTGTTTAAAAAAACCTATTGGCATTGTTACCCAGATTGTCAACAGCTTCAGGCTTTTTGTTGTTTTTTTAAATTGCGTTTACACTCGCATATTTGTGCAACTTGAGTGCCCCTGGCCTGTGAATTTATAACATTTGCTTGGATCACGGAACAGCCACAGATGAGATATTCAGGTAACTTGGGTTTCCAAACTCCAATAAAATGAAAGTATGCCCTGGTTTGAGCTAATGGGGGCAGGTTCAACCACAAGAACACCTGAGCTGTGCCGGGGAGCTTGGTCTGGTTGGATCACCTGTTGCTTACGGGGAATCTGACTTTACTGTAAACCTGGTTTTTATTACCCATGTAATTAATTTGTCGGAAGGTGGTAACATTGCTGGTGCAAGCAGAGTATCTGTCACTTATTTCACATGCCTACGGATGGTTAATTAGCAATGGGGCGTAGTTCTGTGGACGAATGCAGCATTTTGGTGACCATCTACCCTGCCACAAGGCCCAAATCTCTACTGCTGCGCCACCGTGCTGCCCTATTCCTGAAGGTATTGATGGGTATTTGTTATGCTACCCAAGGGAATCCTGGTTTCTTCTAGAGAAAACAGCTCGTCAGAAGATGGTTCGAATTTCTCTATTTCCTGATTTCCAAATCTTGCTTCCTTATCGCCCGGTACATCGGACAATCGAGGCCGACTGGGGCTAGCTGTTCCCCATCCATTTATCGTGAATTTATCAGATGTTCTGACTAGCATGGCTGGTTTTCATTAAACCACATTGTCACCTTCTCTCTACATCAAGGACCAACTTAATATTGGGGGAATAAAAGGAAGATATTCCACTGACCTGTTCTGTAATACCTAATATTGGACCAGTTATTGTGTTGTACGGTCTGTCGACAAATGTATCAGTGAATTGACTGGAAGTTGAAATTGTATTGTGGGATTTACAAAAGGCAGCTCGGTGGCGTATTGTCAGAGCAACTTGCTTACAGCGCCAGAGACCCAGGTTCGATCCCGAATACGGGGGCTGTCCGTACGGAGTTTGTACGTTCTCCCCGTGACCTGCGTGAGCTTTCTCCGAGATCTTCGGTTTCCTCCCACACTCCAAAGACTTGCAGGTTTGTAGGTTAACTGGCTGGGTGTAAAAAATGTAAAACTGTCCCTAGTGTGTGTGCAGGGTAGTGCAAGTGTGCGGGGGGGGGGGGGGGGGGGGGGAATCGCTGGTCGGCGCGGACTCGGTGGGCCGAAGGGCCTGTTTCCGGACAGTATATCTCAACTAAGCTATATCTCTGATACGACTATCCACTCTTATGTAAAGGATCCACAAATTATGCTGAGCTCTAGCCTGACTGCATGGTTTAAGAATTCTGTACAACAGCTGTAAAAGTTTAAAATGAGACTGGTCATTGGGTTTCATTTTACCATAATGTAGCTGTCGGCAATCCCCATGGTGCAGAGGGTTTTTTTTTTCTGCAGTCTATTGAACTTCCTGCCATTTCTGTGCATCCTATTTAGAACTTTGCCAATGGAGACACTAGCCACAACATCTGTGTATCCAACTTCAAAGAGTTTTCGCAGTTTATTCTATTTCAAACAAACATATCTGTAGGAATTTGGACAAAAGGTTCAGCATCTTGTGTTTCTGAGGGGATGATGATGTCAGGGGCATTAATTTTCCTGGGTTCCAGACCTCGTGGATTTTGCTTCCTTTCCCTTTCTGAAACCCCACTCAAAACCGTCTTGAGCATATTTTGCCTACCTTTTGCAAGAAGTCTTTAATTTTAGTTCAGCGCCCCTCCAAATGGCAGAAGCGCAGCTTTGTAAGTTCACTTGCAGGACAGTACAGCACCAGAACAGGCCCTTCGGCCCGCAATGTCTGTGCTGAACATGATGCCAAGACCATCTCTGATCTAAGATAGATGCTGGAGTAACTCAGCGGGTCAGGCAGCACCTCGAGGGAAAAGGAATAGGTGACGTTTCAAGTCGAGACCCTTCTTAGACAATAGGTGCAGGAGTAGGCCATTTGGCCCTTCGAGCCAGCACCACCATTCAATGTGATCATGGCTGATCATTCTCAATCAGTACCCCGTTCCTGCCTTCTCCCCATACCCCCTGACTCCGCTATCCTTAAGAGCTCTATCTAGCTCTCTCTTGAATGCATTCAGAGAATTGGCCTCAACTGCCTTCTGAGGCAGAGAATTCCACAGATTCACAACTCTCTGACTGAAAAAGTTTTCTTCATCTCCGTTCTAAATGGCCTACCCCTTATTTTTAAACTGTGGCCCCTTGTTCTGGACTCCCCCAACATTGGGAACATGTTTCCTGCCTCTAACGTGTCCAACCCCTTAATAATCTTATATGTTTCGATAAGATCCCCTCTCATCCTTCTAAATTCCAGAGTATACAAGCCTTGTCCGTCCAGTCTTTCAACATATGTCAGTCCCGCCATTCCGGGAATTAACCTAGTAAACCTACGCTGCAGGCCCTCAATAGCAAGAATGTCCTTCCTCAAATCAGTCTGAAGAAAGGTCTCGACTCGAAACATCACCTATTCCTTTTTGCCCGGAGATGCTACCTGTCCCACTGAGTTACTCCAGCATTTTGTGTCTATCTTCGGTACAAGCCAGCATCTGCAATGTTGGGGGAGTTCCTTCCCACACTCTCTCTTAACTACCTGCACCTCCCTCCATTCCCTGCACATCCATGGCTTTTAGGAATGTGGATAGGTCGTATGAAAGGGAGGGACGGCACGGTGGCGCCGCGGTAGAGTTACTGCCTCACAGCGGTAGAGTTACTGCCTCACAGCGGCAGAGAGCCGGGTTCGATCCTGACTCTGGGTGCTGTCTGTGTGGCGTTTGCACGTTCTCCCAGTGACTACGTTTTCTTCGGGTGCTCCGGTTTCCTCCCACACTCCAAAGCTGTGCAGGTCAATTGGCTTCTGTAAACTGCCCCTCCTGTGTAGAATGTGAGAGTGGGATAACATAGAACGGGTATACGGGTGACCGTTGGTCAGCATGGACTCGGGTGGGCCGAAGGGCCTGCTTCCACGCTGTGTCTCTAAACTTAAAATAAGCACACCTTCATCAAAATCCGTTTATCCTGAGGTACAGCATTGCTGTTTAACCCTAGTAATAATTGTCCTATTTTGTTCTGCAAAAACCTACCCCACAATGCGATGTACAAAGAAATACTTGTTAATTCTCTTCACCTTTCTTCTCCTGACTTTAATTCTCCACTACTTAATGTACCTTCTTACTTAAAATCTTACTTTAAAACATAATCAGTTTGTTTAGCTTTAGTTTGGAGATACAGCGCGGAAACAGGCCCTTCGGCCCACCGAGTCCGGGCCGACCAGCACACTAACACTATCCTACACACGCTAGAGCCAATTTACAATCCTTACCGAAGCCGATTAACCTACAAACCCACACGTCTTTGGAGTGTGGGAGGAAACCGGGAAAACCCCACGCGGTCAGGGGGAGAACATCCAAACTCCGTACAGACAGCACACGTAGTCAGGATCGAACCCGGGTCTCTGGCGCTGTGAGGCAGTAGCTTTACCGCTGCGCCCTTTAAAACTCGCTCAGTTTGGAGATGAGAGGAGAAAAATCATTGGGTTCTGTTCGAATGAATCTATTAACACATGAGAATGGTTCAATGGATGTTTACGTTCACGTATGCGATTAAACATGACGCAGTGACATTAATTTTGCATGTAATAATGCCGGTGCTGCTATGTGTGGCGCCATTTTATCGAGCTCACTTGGGTTCTGTACTTGCACACGTGAGAATGCACACATAGCAAAGGCATTAGCCGTGATGCCCTCACTGGGCTCCAGCCCACCAATGCTTACTGTTCAACTCTCAAGGGTGAGGTAACTGAGGCTGCCAAGACTCACTCGACAGCACACCCATATGTCTTAGACATCATGCATACATCCTGGTGAATAATTAGAAAGAAAATACAGTTTGCTTCCCCCCACCCCGCCTTTTTGGAGCCCAGTTGTGTAGTAACTAAACTTGCCCTGGGGATGTCGAGCTCATTGCAGCCCAGGTATTGTGAGATTCGTTTATTTGCAAGGCCCCAGTGGAAGGCAGGGCAAACCAATCTCGCTGACGTGGTGAAAAAGGGCTCATGGCAGTTTGGAGCGATCATTCCACTTGGCTAATGAGACGAGGGGAAACACAGAAAGTCAAATAAACACGCATCCAGACTGTAATTAATCAACGTGTCAAAGTGCATTTTGTGAATAATTTATAAACATTAGTATGAATTCGGTACCTGAAAAAGAAAATCGTACAGAAACGAGGAGCTGTGGATGTGGCTTTACACAAAGGTACACAGTGTTGGAGTAACTCAGCGGGTCAGGCAGCATCTGTGGAGAACATGGATAGGTGACGTTTCACAGAGTGCTGGAGTAACTCAGCGGGTCAGGCAGCATCTCTGGAGAACATGGATGGGTGACGTTTCACAGAGTGCTGGAGTAACTCAGCGGGTCAGGCATCATCTCTGGAGATCATGGATAGGTGACGTTTCACAGAGTGCTGGAGTAACTCAGCAGGTCAGGCAGCATCTGTGGAGAACGTGGATAGGTGACGTTTCACAGAGTGCTGGAGTAACTCAGCGGGTCAGGCAGCATCTCTGGAGAACATGGATAGGTGATGTTTTGGGTCGGGACTAATTGTGGGGGAGTTTTGTTTAGAGATACAGTGTGGAGACAGGCCCTTCGGCCCATCGAGTCTGTGCCGACCGGCGATCGCCCCTGCACTAGTTCTTTGTTGCCCAACACACTAGGGAGAATTCACAGAAGCCTGCGAACCTGCACATCCGTGGCATGTGGGAGGAAACCAAAGCACCCAGCGAAAACACCATGCGGTCGCAGGGAGAACGTGCAAACTCCACACAGGCAGCAAGCTAGGTCAGGATGGACCTCTGACGACAGGAGGCAGCAGCTCTACTGCTGCGTCAATGTGCTGCCCAGCTATCTACTCATTCCTCACTTTGGTTTTCTCTCTTGTTGCACTCGCACATGGAACAGTTTGCCAGAGTAGCATGCAAGCAAAGTGCTTCACTGTCTCTCTGTACAACACAGCAATGACAAGCCAGTAGGTAAATGTCAGTAGTGTGCGTGTTTGGACCCCCATGTGTTCATGTGTCAGAAGCAATCTTGTATTATCACTCCCGCCTCTCCCACCCCACAAAAGGTCCAGAAGTGTGAAAAGGGCCGAATGGCCTCCTCCTGCACCTATTGTCTATTGTCTATTAATTCTGGCTCCTCCCAGTCCATTATGCCCATATATGTGTTCATCTTCTCCAGATTCAAGGACCGTTTCTTCCCAGCTGTGATCAGGCAGCTGAATCATCCTACCATAACCAGAGAGCAGACCCGAACTACTATCTACCTCCTTGGAGACCTTCGGACTATCTTTGATCGGACTGTACTAGCTTTATCCTGCACTAAACGTGGTTCCTTTTATCATGTATCTGCACACATGTGAACGGCTCGATTGTAATCATGCATTGTCTTTCCACTGACTGTTTAGCACGCAACAAAAGCTTTTCACTGTACCTCAGTACACGTGGCAATAAACTAAACTCAGCATGGAGGAACCAAGGGGAAAATCAATGAAACTTGCAGTAAAATCTCAACATTTTATTTCTGACTGAAACATGGCGCTGTGATTTTGGAAAATGGTGTTACAGTGTACAATCACATTCACCAGCTCTTTGTTTTGCTCCCATCCTTTATCTTGCCATGCTGTGTGGTATTATTTCTTCTCAGTCTCTTCCCTTTCACTTCTAATTTGTTGCTGCTTGTGTTGTTACAGATTTTCTTACTAGATCAAAGGATCGGCAAGCTGGTTTTACAATTTGAAACCGCCGTTTGGACAAGTAAGTCTGGCTCCACCCAGATCACCTCCCCACCACCCCGCTCTCCCTTTCACCAATCCTAGTGACCTCCCACATTACCCCTGTAATGGCAACTTCAGTCTCTTCAAGACAAAGTTGACTTGACTTGACTTGACTTCCAGTCAAGTCCTTTCCACTTGTCATTACTTCACAGGGAGTGGGAGTGGACTTGACCCAAGCCAACAAAGAGATTTTCCAAAAGTATTTTCAGTTTAATTAGTCGTTTATTGAAGTAGTAATACAAACAGGTCTGTGTCTCTCCAAGCTTTCAGCTCTCATCATCGCAGGTCTGGTAAGAGCTGTATCTCGCCAGACTCCCTGTGTCTGACCCCCTCCTGTCTCTGCATCTCCAGATATACTCCTTAATAGGGGTTGGACACGTTAGAGGCAGGAAACATGTTCCCAATGTTGGGGGAGTCCAGAACCAGGGGCCACAGTTTAAGAATAAGAGGTAGGCCATTTAGAACGGAGATGGGTAAAAACATTTTCAGTCAGAGTTGTAAAGCTGCGGAATTCTCTGCCTCAGAAGGCAGTGGAGGCCAATTCTCTGGATGCTTTCAAGAGAGAGCTAGATAGAGCTCTTAAAGATAGCGGTGTCAAGGGATATGGGAAGAAGGCCGGAACGGGGTACTGATTGTGCATGATCAACCATGATCACATTGAATGGCGGTGCTGGCTCGAAGGGCCGAATGGCCTACTCCTGTAGGAGTAGACCTATTGTCTATTGTCTATTAATTCTGGCTCCTCCCAGTCCATTATGCCCATATATGTGTTCATCTCACGACGGCCCCCAAATGTCCAAAATAATATAATATGCTAAAGCAGCCAGCACAAACACACATGGCTCCCACAGCCCCAATCTCTCTGTGTCCACCTCCGCCATTCGTCTAGGAAGCAGGAACTGCAGTACTCAAAAGGGTACTGAGCGCTGGACTAACTCAGCGGGTCAGGCAGCATCTCTGGAGAACATGGATAGGTGACGTTTCGGGTTGGGACCCTTCTTCAATCTGAAGTTCCTCAGTGCCCCTTTCTTGAAAGTGATCAAGTCATAAGGAACGGGAGTAGAAATAGGCCATTCGGCCCATCAAGTCTTACTCCGCCATTCAATCATGGCTGATCTATCTCTCCCTCCTAACCCCATTCTCCTGCCTTTGCCCCCGTAACCTCTGACACCTGATGGTTTGTGATATTTGCAAGGATTTGCTGCCAGGAATGGTGGTGGAGACAAATACGGTTTTGAATAACGTTGCTTTGATCTTTTCTTCGCCTTCCATCACAGTGAGGAATGTGGAGGAGTCACTGTGGTGGATGCTCATGTTCGAATGTATTTTGTGTGTTCTGTTGCTTTTTATTGGTATGACTGTATGGCAAATGAAATCCCTCGTATGTTGCAAAACATACTTGGCTAATAATGTGTCAGAAAATAACTGCAGATGCTGGTTCAAATTGAAGGTAGACACAAAATGCTGGAGTAACTCAGCGGGCCAGGCAGCATCTCTGGAGGGCGGCACGGTGGCGCAGCGGTAGAGTTGCTGCCTTACAGCGAATGCAGCGCCGGAGACTCGTGTTCGATCCTGACTACGGGCGCCGTCTGTACGGAGTTTGTACGTTCTCCCCGTGACCTGCGTGGGTTTTCTCCGAGATCTTCGGTTTCCTCCCACACTCCAAAGACGTGCAGGTTTGTAGGTTAATTGACTGGGTAAATGTAAAAATTGTCCCTAGTGTGTGTAGGATAGTGTTAATGTGCGGGGATCGATGGGCGGCACGGACTCGGTGGGCCGAAGGGCCTGTTTCCGCGCTGTATCTCTAAATCTAAAATCAGGAGAGAAGGAATGGGCCACGTTTCGGGTCGACCCGAAACGTCACCCATTCCTTCTCCCCTGAGATGCAGCCTGACCCGTTGAGTTACTCCAGCATTTTGTGTCTACTTGGCTAATAAAGTATGATTATGATGATTTCAGAGACTTTGGGATAGTCGCGTGGATATGAAGGGATATTGATTATGTGCAGGCAGATAACGATTGATCTCGGCTTCATTTTCAGCACAGACATTGTGGGCCGATGGGTCTAATCCAAAGTTGCACTGCTTTGTTCTATGTTCTGGGTCATCTTCTCCATTGTTAGAGGAGTGTTACCGCATTTTATTCAGTACTAGACCTGAAAAGATATTTGTGCAACTGACTGATTTTTGGCCTTACGCACACCTTTCATTCAATTGTTCCTTCATTAACTCTTCAAAACTCTAGTTTCCCTCTCCCGTGACTCTCCGTCTGAAGAAGGATCAACCCGAAACGACACCCATTCCTTCTCTCCTGAGATGCTGCCTGTCCCGCTGAGTTACTCCAGCATTTAGCACCTGTCTTGGGTGTAAACCAGCATCTGCAGTTCCTTCCAACCCACAAAGCATTGTTATTACTGTGGCTAGTTAAAATAACTCAACGTTGCAAGTAGATCTCCACCAAAGATATCTGACTTTGCAGGAATCCAACGCGTATACTGTGGTTGAAAGAATTTGACATTAGAATTGATTACTGTTGGCTACGGAATTGGTATCTGATGGAGAAGAATTTTGCGAAGAAAAGTAAATAACTGGAACAGGGCAGTAGAACCGATCCCTTGCAACACCAGAGATCTGGGTTTGATCCTGACTCCCAGAGAGTTGTAAATCTGTGGAATTCTCCACCACAGAACGCAGTGGAGGCCAATTCACTGGATGTTTTCAAGAGAGAGTTAGATTTCGCTCTTCGGGCTATCGGAATCAAGGGATATGGGGAAAAACCATGAATGGGGTACTGATTTTGAATGATCAGCCATGATCATATTGAATGGTGGTGCTGGCTCGTAGGGGCCGAATGGCCTACTCCTGCACCTATTTTTCTATATTGCTATGACTACGGGTGCTGTTTGTATGGAGCTTGTATGTTCTCCCCGTGACCTGCGTGGGTTTTCTCCAGGTGCTCGGGTTTCCTCCCACACTCCAAAGAGGTACAGGTATGTAGGTTAATTGGCTTGGTAAATGTAAAAATTGTCCCTAGTGGGTGTAGGACAGTGTTGATATGCGGGGATCACTGGGCGGCACGGATCGCTGGTCGGCACGGTGGGCCGAAGGGCCTGTTTCCGCGTTGTATCTCTAAACTAAACTAAACTTGTGTATGGGTGATCGCTGGTTGACGTGGGCCCAGTGGGCCAGAGGGCCTGTTTCCGTGCTGTATCTCTAAACTAAACTAGTTTTGATGTTTTTAATTTCTTATAATATCTAAAGCAATTAGTTTATATCACCGCCGGAGGACAATTTGCAGTTGTTTTGAGGTTAAAATCATTATTTAAATCAGCTGTCTTGAACATATTGAATAAATAACTTTTCAAAATTGGATTCTTGTGAATAATAGACATATTTGAAAAATATATTTAAAGAATTCAATCATTTTGTTGTAGGAAGAACTGACTTAAATGAAAATTTCGATCATTGTTGTCAACTGCGGACAAAAGATTGTACGGAGATTGCTTTAGTTTGAGCTCTTAATGTGCTTTTTGGAATTTATAAATAATTTGCAATAATGTTAAATAAGAAATACATGTATTACCCTTTTACATAGCAACTTGAATGAGCTTATTATCATTGTGATTGAGTCATATTTTATTATATAATGCAGATGGAGGCCATTTAGCCCATGGTTGTGCAAGCCCTTTAAATAGCTGTCCAATGACCCCATTATGTGGAAGGCACGCAGCATCATCAAGGACCACAGCCACCCAGCATGCAGGCTGTTCTCCTTGTTACCGTCAGGCAGACGATACAGGGGTATGGCTGCGCGTACCACTAGACTTACGTCACCCATTCCTTCTCTCCCGAGATGCTGCCTGACCTGCTGAGTTACTCCAGCATTTTGTGAATAAATCCACCAGACTTAAGAACAGCTTCTACCATCAGGCTTCTGAACTCATAAACACATTTCAAATCATATATGTTGATTATTTTTAATATTGTCTTTTTACCTATTTTTAATATTGTCTTTTTACCTTACTAATGTCATTTTTTAAATCTTATTTATCCTTGGAATATTACTGCTGAGGTGACCCGTTCTCTTGTCAAATACATTTCATTGTACAGTTGACCCTGTGCCGACCTACATATGACAAATACAATTATTATTAAATGCTGGAGTAACTCAGCTGGGCAGGCAGCATCTGAAGAAGGGTCTCGACCCGAAACGTCACCCATTGCTTCTACCCAGAGATGTTGCCTGTCCCGCTGAGTTACTCCAGCATTTTGTGTCTATCTTTGGTGTAAACCAGCATCTGCAGTTCCTTCTTACCTATAAGGTACATCCTTTTATTCTGAGGCTGTGACCTCTAGTCCTAGACTCTCCCACTAGTGGAAACATCCTCCCCACATCCACTCTATCCAAGCCTTTCACTATTCAGCAAGTTTCAATGAGGTTTCTCCCCCCCCCCCCCCCCCAGTCCATCCTACACAGTTCATTAATCCTGCTTTTTCCCCCTAAAGCACTACAGATCTTTCATTTTCAAGTAGGCATCCAATTTCCTCTTGAAATGGAGTATGGAACCTGCTCTCAAAAAGTTAAAATGGAACCTTAGCTCCAAATTTCACCTTGTGACCAAAAGGATTTAAGTAGCGGGTTCCAACTGGATGTTTAGTTCAGAGATACAGCGCAGAAACAGGCCCTACGGCCCACGAGTCTGTGCTGACCAGTCACACACACACACACGCACACGCGCGCACACACACACACACACACACACACACACACACACACACACACACACACACACACACACACACACACACACACACACACACACACACACACAATCCTACACACACACACACACACACTATCCTACACACACAATCCTACACACACTATCCTACACACACTATCCTACACACACTATCCTACACACACTATCGACAATTGACAATTTTACAGAAGCCATTTAGCTGACATACCTGTACGTCTTTGTGGGAGGAAACCGGAGCACCCGGAGAAAACCTACACAGGTCACAGGGAGAACGTACAAACTCTGTACAGACAGCACCCGTGGTCAGGATCGATCCCGGGTCACTGGAGCCGTAAGGCAGCAACTCTACCGCTGCGCCACCGCGCTGCTGTGTTCACTGGGGAAAAAAAATGCACATCATTTCTCGTATCATCGTTGTATAAAACAATAATTCTAGATGATTTTGTTAATACTGTAGGGTGAATGTCAATAATGGGAAGGAATGCCTGAACCGGAGTTTGTTATAGCTGGGCATATAATGTCATCAGTTGTTCATTATACGGTCTAGGATTTCATAAGTTGCTACAAATGTGAATGAGAAGCACGGCTTTGAGGGAAGACGTAGTAACTGAGACCTGAGGGAAGATATGACTCTTCGAGTTGAGAATAGCGAAATTAATAGCACAAAGACCACGAAGGATTTCTAAATAAGAGTGGGGCCACACGAGACTGCAGATGCCGGTGTTTTAGTTTAGTTTGGTTTGGAGATTACAGCGTGGAAACAAGATACTTTGGTCCCTCGAGTCCGTGCCGACCAGCGATCAACTCGCCGACTACTTCGCCTGGGACAATTTGCTGAAGCCAATTAGCCGACAAACCCGCACGTCTTTGGAGTGTGGGAGGAAACCAGAGCACCCGGAGGAAACCCCTGAGGAACGTGCAAACTCCGCACAGACAGCACCCGTTGTCAGGATCGAGCCCGGGTCTCTGACGCTGTAAGGCAGCAACTCTGCCCGCCTCATCTGGAGCAAAACCCAAACTGCTGCCGCAACTATATATTCTGTTTAGGAAGTCCGTTATTCTTATTTCTGACTGAAAGGTGAACTGCATGGCATTCATTCTGAGGAAGGGTCCCGAGCCAAAACATCACCTGTCGATGTTCTCCAGAGCCTCACCCACTGAGTTACTCCAACACTTTGTGTCTTTTTTTTGTTAACCAGGATCAGCAGTTCCTTTTGTCTACATTCAGCTGGGGGGACTCGGCAGGTAAAGCAAAACCTGTGGAGGCAATGATTCAGGTTCTTTTTAGAGATAAACCACGGAAACAGGCCCTTTCGGCCCACCGGGTCCGCGCCGACCAGCGGTCCCCACACACTAACACTACCCTACACACACACTAGGGACAATTTTTACATTTACAAAGACAATTAACCTAAATACCTGTGGAGTGTGGGAGGAAACCTAGGATCTCGGAGAAATCCCACGCAGGTCACGGGGAGAACGTACAAACTCCGTACAGACTGCGCCCGGAGTCGGGATCGAACCCGGGTCTCCGGCGCTGCATTCGCTGTAAGGCAGCAACTCTACCGCTGCGACTCTGTATCAGAACTGAGAGTGCAGGTGAGATGTTGGGCAGTATAAAGAGGCGAGAGGGAGAAGTGGGATTAGGGCCTGGCAGTGACGGATGGAACCAGGTGAGGTGGGAGATGATGGGGAGATAGAGCGAGGATGGAGAGAGGGAAGGGGAGGAAAGACACAAAGTGCCGGAGTAACTCAGCAGGTCAGGCAGCATCTGTGGAGAGAAGGAATGGGTGACGTTTCGGGTCGAGACCTTTCTTCAGTCTGAGGAAGAAGTACAGGAAGAGGGAGTTGGGTGACAGAGGCCGTTAGGTGATGACTGGGAACAGATAAGGAAAATAATGGGCTGCGGGAGTGAGGTGTGGAAGGGAGAGTGTAGAGGGCCGGTGATAACCAGACGCTGGGAGGTGATAAGTGGGCAAAATGTGTGGGAAGGAACTGCAGATGCTTGTTGACACTGCAGATAGACACCAAATGCTGGAGTAACTCAGCGGGTCAGGCAGCATCTCTGGAGAGAAGGAAATGGGTGACGTTTCAGGTCAGAAGGTGTGGAAGGGTTTTTAAACCCAAAACGTCCCCTATTCCTTATCACACCCAAGGTAGACACAGAATGCTGGAGTAACTCGGCGGGTCAGGCGGCATCTCTGGAGAGAAGTAGAATCAGTTGTGGGAAGGTTGTTGGGAAGATGGAATGGAGAGGGTAGGATAGGGTAGAGGAGGCCCAGCGTAGAGAGGTAGGTGTGTGAGTCAAGGGCAAGTGGAATTGGGAAAGGTGAACAAAAGGAGAGAGAACCCTGCACATGATCCATATCCCTCCATCCCTTGCACCTCCATGGGCTCATCCAAATGCCTCTTGACTGCCGCCATCTTACCTGCCTCAACCACCACCGCTGGAAGCTGATTCCAGGCATTCATCACCCTCTATTTAAAACAAACATAACCTTGCGCCTCGCCTTTAAACTTTGTCCCTCTTACCTTAAAGCTAGAAATCCAGAAAATGATTGATTTGGCTTTGAGTGAGTTGAATTATAATATCTTATAGAAACATGTAAGATTATTAAGGGATTGGCCACGCTAGAGGCAAGAAACATGTTCCTAATGTTGGGGGAGTCCAGAACCAGGGGCCACAGTTTAAGAATGTGCAGGGTTCACATTGGAGAAGAGGTCCTTCTGCAGTTGTACAGGGCCCTAGTGAAACCGCTCCTGGAGTACTGTGTGCAGTTTTGATCTCCAAATTTGAGGAAGGATATTCTTGCTATTGAGGGCGTGCTGTGTAGGTTTACTAGGTTAATTTCCGGAATGGCGAGACTGTCGTATGTTGAAAGATTGGAACGGCTAGGCTTGTATACACTGGAATTTAGAAGGATGAGAGGGGATCTTATCGAAACATATAAGATTATTAAGGGGTTGGCCACGCTAGAGGCAGGAAACATGTTCCCAATGTTGGAGGAGTCCAGAACCAGGGGCCACAGTTTAAGAATAAGGGGTAGGCCATTTAGAACGGAGATGAGGAAAACCTTTTCACTCAGAGAGTTGTAAACCTGTGGAATTCTCTGCCTCAGAAGGCAGTGGAGGCCAATCCTCTGAATGCATTCAAGAGAGAGCGAGATAGAGCTCTTAATGATAGCGGAGTCAGGGGGTATGGGGAGAAGGCAGGAACGGGGTACTGATTGTGAATGATCAGCCATGATCACAGTGAATGGTGGTGCTGGCTCGAAGGGCTGAATGGCCTACTCCTGCAACTATTGTCTATTGAATTGAATTGAATGTTTATTGGCCAAGTATGTGCACATACAAGGAATTTGCCTTGGTGCTCCGCTCGCAATTAACAACACGAACATACAGTAAACAATTAAGAATTAAACATAAAACATTACACAATCTCCCAAATGTTCTAGGGGCCGGAGAACCTAGGGTGATGGAGGAACTGAAAGAAATCCACATTAGGCAGGAAATGGTTTTGGGTAGACTGATGGGACTGAAGGCTGATAAATCCCCAGGGCCTGATGGTCTGCATCCCAGGGTACTTAAGGAGGTGGCTCTAGAAATAGTGGAAGCATTGGAGATCATTTTTCAATGTTCTATAGATTCAGGATCAGTTCCTGTGGATTGGAGGATAGCAAATGTTATCCCACTTTTTAAGAAAGGAGGGAGAGAGAAAACGGGTAATTATAGACCAGTTAGTCTGACATCAGTGGTGGGGAAGATGCTGGAGTCAATTATAAAAGACGAAATTGCTGAGCATTTGGATAGCAGTAACAGGATCATTCCGAGTCAGCATGGATTTACGAAGGGGAAATCATGCTTGACAAATCTACTGGAATTTTTTGAGGATGTAACTAGGAAAATTGACAGGGGAGAGTCAGTGGATGTGGTGTACCTCGACTTTCAGAAAGCCTTCGACAAGGTCCCACATAGGAGATTAGTGGACAAAATTAGAGCACATGGTATTGAGGGTAGGGTACTGACATGGATAGAAAATTGGTTGACAGACAGAAAGCAAAGAGTGGGGATAAATGGGTCCCTTTCGGAATGGCAGGCAGTGACCAGTGGGGTACCGCAAGGTTCGGTGCTGGGACCCCAGCTATTTACGATATACATTAATGACTTAGATGAAGGGATTAAAAGTACCATTAGCAAATTTGCAGATGATACTAAGCTGGGGTGTAGTGTGAATTGTGAGGAAGATGCAATAAGGCTGCAGGGTGACTTGGACAGGTTGTGTGAGTGGGCGGATACATGGCAGATGCAGTTTAATGTAGATAAGTGTGAGGTTATTCACTTTGGAAGTAAGAATAGAAAGGCAGATTATTATCTGAATGGTGTCAAGTTAGGAAGAGGGGATGTTCAACGAGATCTGGGTGTCCTAGTGCATCAGTCACTGAAAGGAAGCATGCAGGTACAGCAGGCAGTGAAGAAAGCCAATGGAATGTTGGCCTTCGTAACAAGAGGAGTTGAGTATAGGAGCAAAGAGGTCCTTCTACAGTTGTACCGGGCCCTGGTGAGACCGCACCTGGAGTACTGTGTGCAGTTTTGGTCTCCAAATTTGAGGAAGGATATTCTTGCTATTGAGGGCGTGCAGCGTAGGTTCACTAGGTTAATTCCCGGAATGGCAGGACTGTCGTATGTTGAAAGGCTGGAGCAATTAGGCTTGTATACACTGGAATTTAGAAGGATGAGGGGGGATCTTATTGAAACATATAAGATAATTAGGGGATTGGACACATTAGAGGCAGGAAACATGTTCCCAATGTTGGGGGAGTCCAGAACAAGGGGCCACAGTTTAAGAATAAGGGGTAGGCCATTTAGAACGGAGATGAGGAAGAACCTTTTCAGTCAGAGAGTGGTGAAGGTGTGGAATTCTCTGTCTCAGAAGGCAGTGGAGGCCAGTTCGTTGGATGCTTTCAAGAGAGAGCTGGATAGAGCTCTTAAGGATAGCGGAGTGAGGGGGTATGGGGAGAAGGTAGGAACGGGGTACTGATTGAGAGTGATCAGCCATGATCGCATTGAATGGCGGTGCTGGCTCGAAAGGCTGAATGGCCTACTCCTGCACCTATTGTCTATTGTCTATTGTCTATTAAAACATTACGAATAAAACATGATAGTTTAAACATGTGAATGAAATAAAATACCAGAGCAAAAGGAGGCTACAGACTTTTGGTTGTTGAGTAGAGCTACTGCTCGTGGGGAAAAAAGCTGTTTTTATGTCTAGCTGTGGCTGCTTTGATAGTCCGGTGTCGCCTTCCAGGGAGAAGTGCTTCAAAGAGTTTGAGGGCAGGGTGAGGCAGGGGGTCAGAGGTGATCTTACCTTCTCGCTTCCTGGCCCTTGCATTGTAGAGTGTTGGGAGACAGTGTCTTCACAGGCCACCAAAATGGAGAATGTCAAAGGTTCACCACCCGCAAAATGGAGTCCATTCTCGTTTCAAGATTCAAGATTCAAGATTCAAGATAGCTTTATTGTCATCCAAATTGGACGAAATTCAGTCACCCACAGTCCAACAACAAAAGCATCAAAATAGGCATTAAAATTACACAACCCCCAAAACACACAAAAGAAACATCCATCAAGAAAACATCCATCACAGTGATTCTCCTCCAGTCCTCTCCTCACTGTGATGGAAGGCCACAATGTCTTTTCCCTTCTCCTGCTGTCCTCTCCCGCAGTCAGGTTGTTGTGGTTGCAGGCCGCGCCGGACGGTTCCAAGTGTCCAACCGTTTATTGTGAAACTGGTTTGTGACTTCACATCCAAGAGGAACATCTTCCCTGCATCCACCCTCTTGTTGCCTATGGAATAAGAAATGTTGTAAACTTCAAAGGAGATCATTTCTCATTCTTCTAAACTCGCCATCCCTCTCAGAACCGTTACCACAGGATTCTTTCTGTCTTCACTATGGGTACGCCACATCTAACATTTGCCTTTGCTCACTGCTGCTTGTTAACTGCTGCGTTTTTCATCCGAAAGCCAGAGTCCGGCCCGCACCCGTTCTCATGGAACTTTGACTCAGCAACTTATGACCTGTAGACGCAAAGAGATGTGGACGTAGACACAAAATGCTGGGGTAACTCAGCGGGTCAGGCAGCAGCTCGGGGGAGAAGGAATGGGTGACATTTCGGGTTGAGACCCTTCGAAGAAATACTGGGGTAACTCAGCGGGTCAGGCAGTATCGAAGGTCGAAGGGTCTCAACCCGAAACGTCACCCATTCCTTTTGCCCCGAGCTGCTGCCTGACCCGCTGAGTTACCCCAGTATTTTGTGCCTATCTTCGATTTAAACCAACATCTTCCAGTTTTATTTTTTCCCTACAACGAACTGCAGATATTGGTGTACTTAAAATAAAACAAAGTGCTGGAGCAACTCAATGGGTCAGGCTGCATCTCTGAAGAACATGGTTCGGGTCTCGTGCTGAAACATCACCTACCCATGTTCCCCAGAGATGCTGCTGCCTGACCCGCTGAGTTACTCCAGCTTTTTGTGTCTGTCTTCCTCGAAACTTGTCCTATCCATGTGCCTATCCAAATATTTCTTAAATGTCGCAATAGTATTTGCCTCAATTACTTCGTCCGGCAACTCGTTCCATACACCCACCATCCTTTGAGCATAAACTATCTATCAAGGCACTGTAAACGGCTCGATTGTAATCTTGTATGGGTCTTTCTGCACGCAAGAATAAGCTTTTCTTTGTACCTCTACGCGTGACTGTAAACTGAATCTGGTATGTTTGTCAGCATTTACAAAATCGAAAAATGTTATCAAAATGTTTGTAAATCACAGCAGCTCTAAGGAAATAGTTCAGCACCTAAGATGACAGACAAAATGTACTACTTGACTTGACTGTAAGATTTTCCCAACGAACCTCTTTCTCAATATCGTGTGATGTTGATGCCATTTAAATGGTATAGAATCAACACCATGTGTCTTCCGTAAACAGTATATGCTACTAAAGTTAAGTTCTTCATAAATATTATTTGCCACCCGTATATAAGACAATACAAAATCCCAAGACAGCTGTGTTATTTTGTAGAATTAGACAGTGAAATACATGGAGGAATTAGCTTTTTAACCAGAAATGTTTTGTGGTTGACTAATTTTATACAGTATTATCATGTGTTTTTGTTTGGTTGTATATATGCTTTGAAACCACTTTGCTCAGTAGGTTATTCATCTCTGATCTGTCATGTTTCAATGCTGTGACTATTTTATTTTCCACCCTCCTGATTTTCCTTTCTATCTTTAAGCTTGGGTTAGTTTAGAGACACAGCGCGGAAGTCCGAGGAAGTTACAGAGTCCGCGCCGACCGGCGATTCGCCGCACATTAACACTACCCTGCACACACTGGGGACAATTTTACATTTCTACCAAGCCGGGGGGGGGGGGGACGTGCAAACGCCGCACAGACAGTACCCGAGATCAGGATCGAACCGGGGTCTCTGGCGCTCAAGGTAGCAGCTCTACCGCTGCACCACTGTGCCGCCCTGTCCTTCAAAGAGGGGCACTGTCCCATGTTCAGTAGATGAGAGGTAAGGTAGACAACAAGCGGTCACGGGGTGAACGTGCAAACTCCACACAGACAGCACCCGAGGTGAGGATTGAACCGGGGTCTCTGGCGCTGTGAGGTAGCAGCTTTACCAGCTGTGCCACCGTGCGGTCTCAGCCTTGAACTTGTTCTAACGCCCCTAATGAAAAAGCAGAGTGGGGTTGGGGGTATGGGGAGAAAGCAGGAACGGGGATACTGGTTTGGGATGATCAGCCATGATCATATTGAATGGCGGTGCTGGCTCGAAGGGCCGAATGGCCTACTCCCGCACCTATTCTCTATGTTAGGACAATGCATTGACGTTCCTCCTTCGTGAAATTCATCTCCAACCTTCCAACAAGCTGCGGCAATCGCAAAATGGGTGGTCTTTTTTTCCCCCTAAGCAGCCCTCTGTCGGAGGGACTGTTGCTGGTCTTTACCCTGTTGCCTTTTCTCTTTCTGTCATGCCATGTTTTATTAATCATGTAGTGTTTCATTTCCCTTCTGGTTTCATAGCCTTTTATATAGGATTTTCTTGCTCGACATTTCTACAATCTCATCGTGTCTGGCAGCACTCTCCTCTGTTTTCCCCGTCTCTCTCTCTCTCCCTCTCTCCCTCTCTGTTCTTTTGCCAGGCCATTTCCAGACAGCTACATTTCCCCTTATTTACTGCACTGCCTCCTTCATTTCCAGGGTGAGATGAAGAGAACTTGGTAAAAGGGATCCGTTCGTTTTTTTTTTACCTGACTCCACATAATGAGAGTTTTTTCCATGTGCGAGAAGCTTTGTGATTTTGCTTGTAATCTCATTCTTCTTTTCCCATTGAGTGTTCATCAGACTAAAACCCCATTTCAATTTTGTTTCCTTGTTGATGGACAAGATAGTCTGATCTAGTTATCACTGCTGCCGAAAGATATTAAGAGGCACGGTGGCGCAGCGGTAGAGTTGCTGCCTTACAGCGCCAGAGACCCAGGTTAGATCCTGACTAGGGGTGCTTGTATGTACGGAGTTTGTACATTCTCCCTGTCACACTCGTGGGTTTTCTCAGGGTGCTCCGGTTTCCGCCCACACTCCATAGACGTACAGGTTTGCAAACTAATTGCCTTGGTAAATTTATAAATTGTCCCTAGTGCGTGTGGGATAGTGTTGGTGTGTGGGAATCAATGGTCGGCGCGGACACGAGGGGCCTGTTTCAGCGCTGTATCACTAAACCAAGCAGAGATAAATTGTAGGTTCTGAGTCAAAAGACGTACAGGCTTGTAGGTTAATTGGCTTGGTGTGAATTCTTTTTTTAAATTGTCTCCACTGTAGGATGGTGCCTGTGTGACAATAGACAATAGGTGCAGGAGGAGGCCATTTGGCCCTTCGAGCCAGCACCGCCATTCAATGTGATCATAGCTGATCATTCTCAATCAGTACCCTGTTCCTGCCTTCTCCCCATACCCCCTGACTCCGCTATCCTTAAGAGCTCTATCTAGCTCTCTCTTGAATGCATTCAGAGAATTGGCCTCCACTGCCTTCTGAGGCAGAGAATTCCACAGATTCACAACTCTCTGACTGAAAAAGTTTTTCCTCATCTCAGTTCTAAACGTGTGTGGGGATCGCTGGTCGGCACGGACTCGGTGGGCCGAAGGGCCTGTTTCCGCGCTGCATCTCTAAAACTGAACTGAGCAAAGAACACAACAATGAGTCCACATTCCCACGATGAAGGCATGGCGCAAGGCTGCAATGGAATGCAACTCCAGTGGAGGTTGAATGCTGCAAAGTAGCAAGGAAATGGGGGGCCCATAAATACCGGGAGGTTTTGTAATCAATGACCAGATAAGAGTGCCTGGGAAACCGATAAGTTGCAGCTATTAGTACATGCGTTCAAGCTCATTTTTCTGCCCAAGCCTGTGAGTGACCTTCACGAGAAATAATATCCTATTATCAGTTATTTGGCAAATATGGTGTTAAAGCCATCTCTCATAGAGTCACAGAGTGATGCAGTGTGGAAACAGGCCCTTCGGCCCAACTTGCCCACACCGGCCAACATGTCCCAGCTACACTAGTCCCACCTGCCCGCGTTTGGTCCAAATCCCTCCAAACTTGTCCTATCCATGTACCTGTCTAACTGTTTCTATATTGGTTCAGCTTACAAATGTTCACATCACATAATTATACATCTAGTCCAAATTCAATCATTGCTGGACAGAGTGAAGACAATTTACAGGACATTTAACCATTATCTATTTCTAACTGCTAAAATTCTCCTCTTGACACTTTTTCTTGGTTCTTTCCCTTTAAATCTTTAAATGTTTACAAGCATCTACCTGATAATTCAATGCCACTTAATCCTATTTGGTAACCATCAATGTGAGACCTGGTTATGGAGTGATACAGTGTGGAAACAGGCTCTTCAGCCCAACTTGCCCACACCAGCCAACATGCCCCATCTCCACTAGTCCCACCTGCCTGCATTTAGTTCATATCCCTCCAAACCTGCCCTCTCCGGGTAACTGTCTAACTGTTTTTTAAACGTTGGGATAGTCCCAGCCTCAACTACCTCCTCTGGCAGCTCATTCCATACACCCACTACCCTTTGTGTGGGAAAAGTTACCCCTCAGATTCCTATTAAATCTTTTCCCCTTCACCTTAAGCCTATGTCCTCCTGTCCTCGAATCCCCTACTCTGGGCAAGAGACTCTGTGCATCTACCCGATAGGACAAGTTTGGAGGGATTTGGACCAAACGCAAGCAGGTAGGACTAGTGTAGCTGGGGCATGTTGGCCAGTGTGGGCAAGTTGGGCCGAAGAGCCTGTTTCCACACTGTATCACTCTATGACTCTATAACAAGGCCTCACCTTGAAGGTTACCAAAGAGGATTAAGTGGCATTGAATTATCCGGTAGATGCTGGTAAAGATTTAAAAATTAAAAGGGAAAGAACCAAGAAAAAGTGTCAAGGGATTTTTAACAGTTAAAAATAGATGATGGTTAAACGTCCTGTGAATTGTCCATACTCTGTCCAGCAATGATTGAATTTGGACTAGATGTATAAATATGTGATGTGAAAATTTGTAAGCTGAACCAAAATAGAAGATATAGTCAATATTTAGTATGGCCAAAGTGCAGCATGGCGCAGAGGTAGAATTGCTGCCATACAGCTCCAGAGACCTGGGTTTGATGTTGACTATGGAAGTGTGTGGTACGGAGGTCTGTACGGAGTTTGTACGTTCTCCCCACGACCTGCGTGGGTTTTCTCCGGGAGCTCTCCGTTAGTGTTCTCTCACACTAATCGACTTGATAAAATTGTAAATTGTCCCGAGTGAGGATAGGATAGTGCCAGGATAGTGCGTAGGGTAGTGCTAGTGTACGGGGATCGCCGGCCAGCATGGACTCGGTGGACCGAAGGGCCTGCTTCCGCACTGTATCTCTAAACTAAAAAAGGAACAGCAAGGGAATAATGGTAAGATGTTTAAATCAACTAAATGCAATTAAGTGTTATTGATATGCAAGGCAATACATTTTGATTAAAAACCATGGTGATTATGTAGTAATTAGAAGAACGATAAGGATTGTGGAGGAACTTGGTTTACTGGATATTAAAGGGACCATCACTGATTGCCGAGGCCTCATTAAAACTCTTAGATACAATAAAATATTAAAACTCTTCACAAATATAAAATAAAAGGATGGATAGAGGCAGATTGATTTCATTAATTACGATCCCTTCATTGAGATACGTAAGATGTACAGTTAAATGTAACCATTGGCATGTGATTTACAAGATGCTTTTCAGTCCTGTAGTTTAGAGTTGTTTTTATGCTCCATTGGAGCAGATTCCAATACGATCAATACAGGTTTTCCAGGCGTTTAGTTAGCCGACTGCAGAATTCTATTGTGCTCTCCATTCAAAAGAGTTTTTTCGGCAGTGCGATCCTTGATTCTTGATTAGTACGGGTGTCAGAGGTTGTGGGGAGAAGGCAGGAGAATGGGATTAGGAGGGAGAGATAGATCAGCCATGATTGAATGGTCGAGTAGACTTGATGAGGTGAGGCCTTGTTATAGACTTGATGAGCTGAATGGCCTAATTCTGCTCCTATCACTTCTGATCCACATTCTAGCCACTTTTTGGAATGGTGGTGCGGCGGTAGAGTTGCTGCCTTACAACTCCAGAGACATGGGTTCGATCCCAACTATGGGCGCTGTCTGTACGGAGTTTGTAGGTTCTGACCGTGACCTGCGTGGGTTTCCTCCGAGATCTTCGGTTTCTTCCCACACTCCAAAGACGTGCAGGTTTGTAGGTTAATTAGCTTGGTATCAATGTGAATTGTCCCTGGTGTGTGGGATGGTGTTAATGTGCGGAGATCGCTGGTCACTGCGGCCGAAGGACCTGTTTCCACGCTGTGTCTCTAAACTAAAGGAAACAAAATTTAAGATGGCGAAACTATTGTCGAAGTCAAGAGTCTTTAATATTTCTATTTCCATGCTTTATGACTTGGGGTGACTCTAACTATTTATCCAATTCCTATTCCAATACATTTTCTTCAAACATCTATTTTCCATCGAAACCTGTACGAATATTATAATATGATCTTAATATTATACTCTCTCTTAATCATAAGTGACTGTACAACATTTTATTTTCCTCTCATCCATTGCTTTAGTTTAGTTTTACAACTGGAGACAGTCCCTCCCTCTCCACCAGGGGCAATTTTACAGAGGTCCATTAACCAAAACACCTGTATGCATATGGGATTTGGGAGGAAACCCACATGGTCACGGAGAAAACGTGCAAACTCCACACAGACAGGAACCAAACTCAGGACTGAACCAGTCTCTAGTGTTATGAGGCAGCAGCTGTGCCTCTGTGCAGCCCTTAATACAGGCTTGTATACACTGGGATTTAGAAGGATGAGAGGAGATCTTATCGAAACGTATAAGATTATTAAGGGGTTGGACACGTTAGAGGCAGGAAACATGTTCCCAATGTTGGGAGAGTCCAGAACAAGGGGCCACAGTTTAAGAATAAGGGGTAGGCCATATAGAACTGAGATGAGGAAAAACTTAAGATAGAGCTCTTAAGGATAGCATAGTCAGGGGGTATGGGGAGAAGGCAGGAACGGGGTACTGATTGAGAATGATCAGCCATGATCACATTGAATGGCGGTGCTGACTCGAAGGGCCAAATGGCCTCCTCCTGCACCTATTGTCTATTGTCTATTGTCTATTAAAAGAACTCCCCTCTGTTCTGAAGAAGGGTCCCGTCCCGAAACATCACCTATCCGTGCTCTCCGGGGATGCTGCCTGATCCGCCGAATTACTCCAGCATTATCTTTTTTTCTACTACTCTTGTTATAGTTTAGAGATACAGCATGGAAACAGGTCCTTCGGCCCACCGAGTCCCTGCACACTCGGGACAACTTCCAGGAGCCAATTAGCCTCCCAATCTGCACGCCTTTGGAATGTGGGTGGAAACCGGAGCACCAGTAGAAAACCCGCATGGTCACAGGAAGAACGTACAGACTCCGTACAGACAGCAACCGTGGCCAGGATCGAACCCGGGTCTATGGCGCTGCGAGGCAAAGACTCTACCACTGCGCCACCGTGCTGCCTTGTGTCTTTCCTTACGGCTCTGGAATGTTTCTATTCCGCGCTGTATCGCCACAATGCTATTAGCATTTGTACAGATCTCAGTTGGAATGTTGAGTGATTTCCTTGAGTGTCTATTTTCCGTATCACATTGCTATAATATACACTTATTATACTTTCCCTCGCTGGCGAGCGACTGGATAACGCTTTAGACTATTCTTATCCTCTATAAAGAGCCTTTTGGATTATGTCCACTCTGCCCACATGTGTGGTATCTGGTCTTTATGACTGAGTTCTCCTTGTTCTGGGCCAGATGACCACATCCATTACATTGCTTGGACCTTAGCGAGATCTTCACTTCAAAGTAACAGGATGACATTTAAAAGGCTTTGGGGAATTTGAGCAGGGGCTTTGATACCTGGGATCTTACCATTAACGGAGACAGAATGCCTTCATTTTTGAGACGTATCCAAACCAGGAAATTGAAATGCTGAAAACCTCGGAGAAATTTGCCAAAAGTAAACCTAGGCTGCTTCGCTTATTTAAAAAATAAAATGTGGAAATGACGCAGCAGTTTAGAAGTTTCAGATTTACAACTTTAATTAACTTGGGTTCTCTATTAAAACTAGCGCAGAAGGAGAAAACATGTAATCCTGGTTTTATTATATCTTTAAAATTATTCATTTGTTGCGATGTAGGAATAATGGATTTCTGTCTATTTACATGCATGCATTTGGCTCAAAATGTTATTAAAGACTAGTGGACATAACTTTAAGGTGAGAGGGCCAAAGTTTAAAGGAGATGCACAAAGCAAGTATATTTACACAGAGGGTGATGGGTGCCTGGAACGGGCTGCTGGGGGGAGAGGTTTGCGTTGCTAACTGTCCCGTATTTGCCGGGACATCCCTTATTTTGGGCTAAATTGGTTTGTCCTGTACCCTTGTCCCGTGTTAGGCCCAGGGGGCACTGTAGGCCCGGACGCTGTAGGCCCTGACACTGTAGGCCCCGACACTGTAGGCCCGGACGTTGTAGGCCCCGACACTGTAGGCCTGGACGCTGTAGGCCCCGACACTCTAGCTTTACGACATTTTAGCTCCGGATAGTCTAGGCCCAGAGGCCCAGGCGCCGCCTGATGGAGGTTGCATAGCAACCCGCCTCCCGGCCTTGGGCGGCTGCCATTGGTGGAGGGGGAGCATGTGGCCGCTGGCTGGGTGAGGTCACGTGGGGCGCGGGGCGGTGACGTCACCTTGTCCCGTATTTGGGAGTGAGATAGTTGGCAACCCTAGTAGTGATTGATACAGATGATACAGTGGTATTTAAGAGACTTTTGGAAAGGGATATGCAGCCAATGGAGGGATATGGATTATGTGCAGGCAGATGTGAGTTGGTCTTGGCATTATGTTCAACACAGACATTGTGGGCTGAAGGGCCTGTTCTTCAGTCTTGTTCAATGCTAAACCACATGACAGATGATAAATCCTACTCCAAAATCGTCAGGTCTTTACTAAACTGGAAACAAGTTTGCATTGAGGGTGGACACAAAATGCTGGAGAAACAGGTTTGCACCACCATCTGAACCTGTCCCATCATTGTTAATCATCCTTGCCAGTATAGACTGGATGGGCCGAATGGCTCATGAATTCTAGATGATCCTTTACGACCCATTCAGTCTTTCCTGCCTAAGTTTATTACGTGTTTGGAAAGTGCATTTTATTCTTTTTAGATTTGTTTCCACTAGTTAAAAAACAGCTTGGGTCCCGCGATAAGCTAATTTAGTGGAGATTACAAATGTCGAACATGCCAAGCTATAAGCAATTTTAAAAGGTTTTCGACTTGGCTGCTCAGAGAATTTACGACGGGCGACCCAAGTTATAGCCCCTATCATTAAAATTCTGTCTCCATCCGTCTTTGGCTCTTATCGGTACAAGGCATCGGCTTTATAGAAAGACGCAGATGGAATAGAGTCTGGATCAGAAATGCTGTCCAAAACCAGGGACTGATTTAAGACGCAAGTGCCACATTCTCTGGGTCTCACCAGCCTTGAAGAAAATGGGTGCTTCGAGACAAATCCTGGGCAATGTGCCCATTGTTGTTTGTGTTGAACGCTGCTCAGTCCCCCACAGGTACTGACCTCCCCATCAGCGATAGGATCTACAGGAGCCGTTGCCTCAAAAGGGCAGCTAGCATCATCAGAGACCCACACCACCCTGCCCACGCTCTCACTTCACCCCTGCCATCGAGGGGGGGGGGGGGGGCGAGGGGGGAAGGTACATGAGCCTGAAAACTCTAACTGTAGCTATTGTCAGACAGCATCATCTATACACATGGAAGATGACCCTGTATTAAAGAATGATATTTCCAAATGCCAGCAAGTTATTGAGGAAGTGAAGGAATAGATTTGGGCCATTCGGCCCATCGAGTCTACTCCACCATTCAATCATGGCTGATCTATCTTTCCCCTCTCAACCCCATTCTCCTGCCTTCTCCCCGTAACCTTTGACTGATTCTTGATTAGTCAGAGTGTCAATCTCCGCTTTAAAAATACCCATTGACTTGGTCCCCACTGCCTTCCATGGCAATGAATTCCACAGATTCACCTCCCTCTAATTCCCGGAATGGCAGGGGCTGTCGTATGTTGAAAGACTGGAGCGACTAGGCTTGTATACACTGGAATTTAGAAGGATGAGAGGGGATCTTATCGAAACGTTTAAGATTATTAAGGGGTTGGACACGTTAGAGGCAGGAAACATGTTCCCAATGTTGGGGGAGTCTAGAACCAGGGGCCACAGTTTAAGAATAAGGGGTAGGCCATTTAGAACTGAGATGAGGAAAAACTTTTTCAGTCAGAGAGTTGTGAATCTGTGGAATTCTCTGCCTCAGAAGGCAGTGGAGGCCAATTCTCTGAATGCATTCAAGAGAGAGCTAGATAGAGCTCTTAAGGATAGCGGAGTCAGGGGGTATGGGGAGAAGGCAGGAACGGGGTGCTGATTGAGAATGATCAGCCATTGAATGGCGGTGCTGGCTCGAAGGGCCGAATGGCCTCCTCCTGCACCTATTGTCTATTGTCTATTGTCTCTGACTAAAGAAATTATTGACTCCTCATCTCCAACGGAGAGGTACGTCCTTTGATTCTGATAACAGCCGGGAAGAAACTGCTCCTGAATCTGGAGGTGTGCGTTTTCACACTTCTCCTCCTTTTGCCTGATGGGAGAGGGGAGAAGAGGGAGCGGCCGGTGGCTTGATTATGCTGCTGGCCTTGCCGAGGCAGCCTGAGGTATATCTGATAGTAATTCTGCCCACATTTTCAGCAGTTTCTCTTTTTATTTCTTTAAGTTGCCTTCCAAATGTCGCTCAGCTTCCCCTCACTCTGTCATCCAATCCATTCCACTGGGTTCCAGCTCCGTCCACAATAATAATTTGCAGCACCCTCTGTGACGATAAGCGCACTATTCCTCCCGACGTTCCTTTCCTCTCCACGGCTTTATAGAAAGCACTTTATCGGGAAGCATCACAGCTTGGTTTAGAAACAGCTCCATCCAAGTGCGGCACGGTGGCGCAGCGGTAGAGTTGCTGCCTTACAGCGAATGCAACGCCGGAGACTCAGGTTCGATCCCGACTACGGGCGCCGTCTGTACGGAGTTTGTACGTTCTCCCCGCGACCTGCGTGGGTTTTCTCTGAGATCTTCGGTTTCCTCCCACACTCCAAAGACGTGCAGGTTTGTAGGTTAATTGACTGGGTAAATGTTAAAAAAATTGTCCCTAGTGGGTGTAGGATAGTGTTAGTGTGCGGGGACCGCTGGGCGGCGCGGACCCGGTGGGCCAAAGGGCCTGCAGCATCATCAAGGACAAGTCGCACCCCGGTCACTCCCTCTTCTCCCCTCTCCCATCGGGCAAAAGGTACAGAAGTGTGAAAACGCACACCTCCAGATTCAGAGACAGTTTCTTCCCAGTTGTTATCAGGCAACTGAAGCATCCTACCACAACCAGAGAGCAGCGCTGAACTACCATCTACCCATTTGATGACCCAGGGACTATCCTTGATCGGACGTAGCTGGCTTTACCTTGCACTAAACGTTATTCCCTCACGTATCTGCACACTCTAACCGGCCCGATTGTAATCATGTGTTGGCTTTCCGCTGACTGGTTAGCATGCAACAAAAGCTTTTCACTGTACCTCGGTACACGTGACAGTGAGCTGAGCTGAACTAGATTGCATCTGGGAGTTTTATTCATGACATGTAATAAATGGGAAAACAACAGAGCCATCATATCTGGCAGTTCTGCATAGGGGTGCAGTGTTTCATGATACTTCTCTGCCAATGGTTTGAAAGACTTTCTTCCTGATCGGATGTGAACATTGTGACTTGCAGCGAGGAAAAGGAAACTGAGGTAATTGCCTCTGAAATTTACTGTTCCCCACTGAACTCCAAAAACAACGTGAATAACTATACATGTGGTTTCATTTCTTAACCCCCCCACCCCCCCCCCCCCCCCCCCCCCCCCCCCAGTATTTCACACTAACAGAGCTCAATGACTCTGGACTCTAATGTGGAAAGAAAACGATTAGGTATTAGGCATTTTCATAACGCTTATTTTTCACGTGCTTTTACAACTAAGACACAATCATTTACACGTTTTAAACAAACCGACCATTGGGTGTTTAAGTGTTGAATAAACAGAAAAATATTTGGATTAAAAAATTTCAACACTTTTCAAAAATTAAAAACTTAAAAAGTGGAGCCATGAATTGATTGTGGGGAAAAACTGAGACCCAGGTTTGATCCTGACCCGGGTTTAATCAGCCTATGCGAATTGCCCCTAGTGTGTCGGGAGTGGATGTGTAAATGGAATAACATGGAACTCGTGTAAACGGGAGGAAGGGTCTCGACCCGAAGCGTCACCCATTCCTTCTCTCCAGAGACGCTGCCTGACCCGCTGAGTTACTCCTGCATTTTGTGTCTATAGTCCTGAACTGCTATCTTCCTCATTGGTGACTATCCTTGATCGGACTTCGCTGGCTTCACCTTGCACCAAAGATAATAGACCAGAGCAAGATAGACCAGAGCAAGATAGACCAATCGACCCTAAAAACCGTAGGATGTCACGGCACCATTTTAGTAGGCAGAAACTTGCGGAAACATTTAAAAAGAAAAGTAACAAAAATCTGTGAATTGATAGATGAGATATATTCTGCATTTTTATGGTATCATCACACATAATGTTGCCTCAAAACACCGATTACACTGAGAGAGGCATAGCGAACGGCGGGTTTTGCTTACTAAAATGGCGGACGTTGCGCTCCTTTGCATACTACACTTCAGTATAGGCGATTTCAACAGAGTGGTTCATCTTCCTCCTCTAGTATCTTTGTCTTGCACTAAACATTATTCCCTTCTCATGTATTTATACAGTGTAAATGACTCGATTGTAATCATGTATTGCATTCCCGCTGGCTGGACAGCACGCAATAAAAGCTTTGCACTGACAATAAACTAAACTGATATTTGTAAGTTCCCCAGATTTTGGACTGTCACGAACACCACCAATCCTTGCCCTCTCCGGAAATATCTTTAGTGTAAACAGGTGATGGATGGTCAGCATGGATTTTGTGGGCCGAAGGGCCTGTTTCCGTGCTGCATCTTTCAATCACTCAGGGTGGCTTGTGGAGATACAGGGAATCAATGTGGATGGTCACAGATAACTACACCTACACCAATCAGACAAAACATTATGACCACTGACAGGCAAAGTGAATAACATTGATTATCTTGTTACAATGGCACCTGTCAAGGGGTGGGATATATTAGACAGCAAGTGAACAGTCAGTTCTTGAAGTTGATGTGTTGGATGCAGGAGAAATGGGCAGGTGTAAAGACCTGAGCGATTTTGACAAGGGCCAAATTGTTATGGCCAGACAACTGGGTCAGAGCATCTCTGAAACGGCAAGGCTTGTGGGGTGCTCCCGGTCAGCAGTGGTGAGTACCGACCGACAGTGGTCCGAGGAGGGACAAACCACAAACCGGCGACAGACAGGGTGTTGGGCGCCCAAGGCTCATCAATGCGCGAGGGCAACGAAGGCTATCCCGTCTGGTCCGAGCCGACAGAAGGTCGACTGTGGCACAAGTCACAGAAAAATTTAATGGTGGTCAGGGGAGGAATGTGTCACAATACACATTGCATCACACCCTGCTGCGTATGGGGCTGCACACTGAGGACCGACAGCATATTAGGCAGGTGGTCACAGTGTTTTGGCTGATCAAGTCATAACGTTTTGGCTGGTCGGTGTCTCTGTTTGAGATGTTGATGTAAACATTAGTGGTTTCACGATCGACGCGCCCTCAAAAATCAGAGGCCTTTTGAAGATTCCCTGAGGTGTTCCCATGACATAACCAAAGATAATAGAGCAGAGCAAGATAGACCACTCGACCCTAAAAACCGTAGTATGTCACGGTGCCATTTTAGTAGGCAGAAACTTGCAGAAAGATTAAAAAAGAAAAATAACAAAAGTCTGTGAATTGATAGATGAGATATATTCTGCATTTTTATTGTATCATCACACATACTGTTCCCCCAAAACATTGATTACACTGCGAGAGGCGTAGCGAATGGTGGCTTTTGCCTACTAAAATGGCGGATGTTACGCTCCTTTGCGTACTACACTTCAGTATAGGCGATTTCAACAGAGTGGTTCATCTTGCTCCTCTAGTATCTTTGGCCATAACTCTGCCTCCGGATCTGCCCTGGGAATGAGGCAGGGTACTCATAGATAGGGTTGCCAACTTCCTCACTCCCAAATAAGGGACAAAGGGTGACGTCACTGCCCCGCGCCCCACGTGACCTCACCCAGCCAGCGGCCGCATGCTCCCGCTCCACCCGGGCGGCCGCCATTGGTGGAGCGGGAGCACGTGGCCGCTGTCTGGGTGAGGTCACGTGGGGCGCGGGGCGGTGACGTCACCCTTATTTGGGAGTGAGGAAGTTGGCAACCCTACTAATACGGGACAAGGGCGGTCCCTTACGGGACAGACCAATTTAGCCCAAAATACGGGATGTCCCGGCTACTATGGGACAGTTGGCAACCCTTCTCATAGAGTGATACAGTGTGAAAACAGACCCTTTGGCCCAACTCGCCCACACCGGCCAACATGCCCCATCTACAGTAGTCCCACCTGCCTGCGTTTGGTCCATATCCCTCCCAAACCTGTCCTATCCAGGTACCCATCTAACTGTTTCTTAACCGTCGGGATAGTCCCAGCCTCAACTACATCCTCTGGCAGCTCGTTCCATACACCCACCACCTTTTGTGTGGAAAAAGTTACCCCTCAGATTCCTATTAAATCTTTTCTCCTTCACCTTAAACCTATGTCCTCTGGTCCTCGATTCACCTACTCTGGGCGAGAGGCTCTGTGCATCTGCCCGCTCTATTCCTCCTCTCATATTTTCACGTAATGTTTACAATGGTTCAATGGTATTTTATTGTCGCATGTACCTGAATACAGCAAGAGCACGCACCTGTCCAAGTGTCTCTTAACCATCAGAGATACAGCGTGGAAACAGGCCTAAGGCCCACCGAGTCCACGCCGACCAGCGATCCCTCACACTAGGGACAATTTACACTTATACCAAGCCAATTAACCTACAAACCTCCATGCCTTTGGAGCTCCTCTGGCAGCTCATTCCATACACCCACCACCCTTTGTGTTTAAAAATATATGTTTTTTTACATAGGAACCTCAGGTTCCTATAAAATCTTTCCTCCCTTCCCCCCCACCTTAAATCTATGTCCTCTGTTTCTCGATTTACACAACTCTAGGCAAATGTCTGTAAGTTTACCCGACTCACCGTGTGGGCGGCACGGTGGAACAGCGGTAGAGTTGCCGCCTTACAGCGAATGCAGCGCCGGAGACTCAGGTTCGATCCTGACTACGGGCGCCGTCTGTACGGAGTTTGTACGTTCTCCCCGTGACCTGCGTGGGTTTTCTCCGAGATCTTCGGTTTCCTCCCACACTCCAAAGACGTACAGGTATGTAGGTTAATTGACTGGGTAAATGTAAAAATTGTCCCTAGTGTGTGTAGGATAGTGTTAATGTGCGGGGATCGCTGGGCAGCGCGGACTCGGTGGGCTGAAGGACCTGTTTCCGCGCTGTATCTCTAAATCTAAAAAAATCGAAATCTAAATTTACAGTATTCCTCTCATGATCTTGTCCACCTACCTCTACAAGATCGCCCCTCACCCTTCAGCGCCTCAAGGAATAGACAATAGACAATAGGTGCAGGAGTAGGCCATTCAGCCCTTCGAGCCAGCACCGCCATTCAATGCGATCATGGCTGATCACTCTCAATCAGTACCCCGTTCCTGCCTTCTCCCCATACCCCCTCACTCCGCTATCCTTAAGAGCTCTATCCAGCTCTCTCTTGAAAGCATCCAACGAACTGGCCTCCACTGCCTTCTGAGGCAGAGAATTCCACACCTTCACCACTCTCTGACTGAAAAAGTTCTTCCTCATCTCCGTTCTAAATGGCCTACCCCTTATTCTTAAACTGCGGCCCCTTGTTCTGGACTCCCCCAACATTGGGAACATGTTTCCTGCCTCTAATGTGTCCAATCCCCTAATTATCTTATATGTTTCAATAAGATCCCCCCTCATCCTTCTATGGAGATGGAAGGATTTTCTGAAGTGTGGCCTATTTTTGATGACTGACTTTATGAATTTTATAAGGTCTGAGTTAACATTGAAGAATCTACTGTGTAGCATTTCTTGCTTGCAGCCCCCTGCTGCAGAAAAGTAATAACATTTTGTAGCTGGTAAAAATAGGGAAAATTTGTCTTCCAGGCATTTTATAACTTATTACGGGATACACTTATAAGCCACAAACTGAGAAACCAGCATTCCCTTTAAAAATATTCAGCGCTAATTCTGTGAAATGATACCTGCATGATAATAACTTTGATGGAAGGGTATGTAATCCCAGAATGGCAAAAGTGTAATTAGTCGGTGGTGAAAATGTATTGACTCTTTGCTGAACGGTCAATATCCAATTTATCTTAGGAGTCAGGGGAGATTTGTAGAGTTTTGCAGTCAGAGGCCAAAAGATATTCATGCTGAACAAGTGTCAATAGTTTCATTTCCTACACTGCTGACTTAAGTACTAAATCCCCTCATTCCAAGCACCATTATTCATTGTGTAGGTAGGAACTGCAGATGCTGGCTCACACCGAAGATAGACACAAAATGCTGGAGTAACTCAGCGGGACAGGCAGCATCCCCGGAGAGAAGGAATGGGTGACGTTTCGGGTCGAGACCCTTCTTCGGACTGAGGGTCAGGGGAGAGGGAAACGCAGAGATATGGAAGGGTAAGGTGTGAAAACGAGAGATCAATGGGGACGAAGAGCAAGGAAAATGTAGAATAGATCTTTGTTAGCTCGGGGAAGGGCCTGAAGAAGGGTCTCGACCCGAAACGTCGTCCATTCCTTCTGTGCAGAGATGCTGCCTGTCCCGCTGAGTTACTCCAGCACTTTTGTGTCTATCTTTGGCTTACCGCTGCACCGCCATGCCTGTGGGTTACACAGAGTCTGCCATGTAATAAGGAGCTGCAAATGCTGGTTTACACCGTAGATAGACACAAGAAGCTGGAGTAACTCAGCGGGTCAGGCAGCATCTCTGGTGAGAAGGAATGGGTGACGTTTCGGGTCGAGACCCTTCTTCAGACGTGATTCCTGACCTGCTGAGTTACTTTGCGTCTATAAAGTCAAGTTGTGCACACTCACTCATTCACTCACTCACACACATACACACACACTCTCACTCACACACATACATACTCTCTCACACACACACACACACACACACACACACACACACACACACACACTCTCACTCACACACACACAAACACGCGCACACACACACACACACTCTCACTCACACACACGCTCACTCACACACACGCGCACACACACACTCACACACACGCGCACACACACACACACACACACACACACACACACACACACACACACACACACACCCTCACTCACACACACCCTCACTCACACACACCCTCACTCACACACACACACACACCCTCACTCACACACACGCGCACACACACACACACACACACACACACACACACACACACACACACACACACCCTCACTCACACACACACGCGCGCACACACACACACACACACACCCTCACTCACACACACACACACACACACACACACACACACACACACACACACACACACACACACACACACACACACACACACACACACACACACGCACACACATGTAACCAATGAAAGGGGGGGGGGGAAGAGCTCTGATTTTTTCTTCATGAAATGTACACAGGTCTGAGAAACCCCCAGAAATGCTGGACAAGAAAAAAACACAAATTTCACTCTGAAGAAGGGTCTCGACCCCAAACGTCACCCATTCCTTCTGTCCAGAGATGCTGCCTGTCTCGCTGAGTTACTCCAGCATTGTGTGCCTGCCTATTGTTATAATATAGACCTCTGGAAACTCTCCCACCCTCTCACCTGACACTCTAGCTGTGTGGAACTAGTTCAAGTTCAGGTGTGCCGTACTTAAAATTGAAATGATGTATCTCGCTCGCCCCAGACTGATGGGATGTTTCAGTGGCAGGTATCAGTGACACTCTGTGTGGTCTTTTATTTTCAATTTGTGCCTTTGATGGTAATGCTTTCATCCTGTTTTGTATAATGTACAATAAGAAGAGGGGCGGAATATATGCCTGTATCAGATACATTTGAGTGCGGATTATATCCTTGATCTCCAGCAGTTTAATAGCCATGTGCAAGGCTGAGTTGTTGTTGGCCTAGTTACAGTACAAATGCCAATATCTGATAATCTGCAGAGTCTGCCACTAATATCGTCTTAGGAATTTCAAATTTAAACATGGCTTTGGGTACGTCCAACCTTCAGACCACGATGGACATTAAAAAAACAAAACGTCACCTATTCCTTTTCTCCAGAGATGCTGCCCGACCCGTTGAGTTATTCCATCTCTTTCTGTGTCTTTCTTCGGTAAAAACGCACCCTCCGCAGTTGCTTCCCATGTGTGTGCTCCCTGACCTGCTGAGTTACTCCAGCACTTTGTGACTCTGAAGTCATGTTGGAGGCCACACACACTCCTAACCGATGAATCTATGTTTTAAAAAAAGAGGGGGAAAGATAGGGTTGTTAAAACAGGTCTGAGAAACCCAAGAAATTTGCTGGATAAGGGAAAAACACAGACTTTCTTAATCACGTTTAAAAAAAAACCAATAAATCCAGCTTGCGTTTCCCACGGAATCATTTAGTGCAGAGATCAGGAGGCAGGGGGAAAGCATCTGAAGGTGAATGACTTGGTGGAACTACAGCATGTTTTGGAGTGCACTGTTGTAGAACATATGACAACCAACATTGTTCAGCATGATTCCACACTCCTTATAGTGACAAAGACCAATGCTGGTTTATACCGAAGACAGACAGAAAAATGCCGGAGTAGTTCAGTGGGACAGGTAGCATCTCTGGAGAGAAGGAACGGGTGACGTTTTCGGTCGAGACACTTCCCTTCCCTGACTCGCAATCTGAAGAAGGGTCTCGACCCAAATCGTCCAGAACCAGGGGTCACAGCTTAAGGATAAGGGGGAAGTCTTTTAGGACCGAGATGAGAAAACATTTCTTCACACAGAGAGTGGTGAGTCTGTGGAATTCTCTGCCACAGAAGGTAGTTGAGGCCAGTTCATTGGCTATATTTAAGAGGGAGTTAGATGTGGCCCTTGTGGCTAAAGGGATCAGGGGGTATGGAGAGAAGGCAGGTACGGGATACTGAGTTGGATGATCAGCCATGATCATATTGAATGGCGGTGCAGGCTCGAAGGGCCGAATGGCCTACTCCTGCACCTATTTTCTATGTTTCTATGTTTCTATGTCACCCATCCCTTCTCTCCAGAGATGCTGCCTGTCCCGCTGAGTTGCTGCAGCATTTCTGTGTCCATCTTCGGTGTGAGATTTCTGTGTCCATCTGCAGTTCCTTCCTGCACATTATTTCATCCATCAGGTCTCTTGCATCCAGCTGAGAAATGAGGTGGGACATCTGCTAATCATCCACCACCTCTATCTAGGCAGAAGCTCCCCAGGCCACCTCTAGCTTTTTAGATTCCGTTTTTATGCCCGTCACCCTGGAACGAGATGGACATACAATCATCTGAGCTGGAAATCCTACCCACTAAGTCAAAGCTGAGCCTCAGGCGAAGTTATCTGTCGTTCTGTTTAACACATTGTAGTCAAAATATTATCTTACCTTCTAACAGGAAGGTCTCACATTTTACTGCCCAGCTCTCCTTTCAAACCGAGCTTCAAATTTCTCCTTGGACGAGCTGTGGCCTTATTCCGTCTACAACAACGACAGCACATTGGGTACAAAAGAAGATAGACACAAAACGCTGGAGTAACTCAGCAGGGCAGGCAGCATCTCTGGAGAGAAGGAATGGGTGATGTTTTGGGTAGAGACCCTTCTTCGGACTGGGTCAGGGGTGAGAGGGAGACGCAGAGATATGGAAGTGTAAGGTGTGAGAACGAGAGATCAAAGGGGACGAGGAGCAAGGAAAATGTAGAATAGATCATTGTTAGCTCGGGGAAGGTGACAACGAAGCACGCAAAGATAAAATTTCGTCGGGAGGACAATCAGACTGGTCGGAGAACTGGGATGGGGAGGGACGGAGAGAGAGGGAGAGCAAGGGTTACTTGAAGGTGAGAGGGGCAAAGTGTAAAGGAGATGTGTGGGGGCAAGCATTTACACAGAGGGTGGTGAGTGTTTGGAACGCGCTGGAACAGGGGTGGTGGTAACGGCAGATACGATAGTGGTATTCAGTCTGATGAAGGCTCTCGACCCGAAAGGCCACCCATTCCTTCTCTCCAGAGATGCTGCCTGACCCGCTGAGTTACTCCAGCATTTTGTGTCTACCTTCGATTTAAACCAGCATCTGCAGTTCCTTCCTGCACATATATAAAAGGCAGAGTGAAGAGAAACTTAGAAGGCAGTGAAAATGTAGTATGTATAATTTTAGGAGGCTCTTTCAGGCACTGGCAAGACCACATTTGGAGCATTGTAAACACTATTGGGCCCCATATCTGAGGAGGGATGTGCTGGTGAGCCGAAAGGCCTGTTTCCACGCTGTATCTCTGAAATGAAAAACTAAATTAAACAAAATACAATAGACAATAGACAATAGGTGCAGGAGGAGGCCATTCGGCCCTTCTAGCCAGCACCGCCATTCAATGTGATCATGGCTGATCATCCTCAATCAGAACGTGGACGCCATTTTGTTGCAGTGATGAACATGGACCAATGTTCTACCAGCAGTGTGACTAGTGCGATTGTTATCTCAAAATTGTTACGGCACGGTGGCACAGCGGTAGAGTCGCTGCCTCACAGCGCCAGAGACCCGGGTTCGATCCCGACTGCGGGTGCCGTCTGAACGGAGTTTGTACGTTCTCCCCGTGACCTGCGTGGGTTTTCTCCGAGATCTTCAGTTTCCTCCTAAAAAGACATACGTGTCTGTAGGTTAATTGGCTTGGTGCAAATGTAAAATTGTCCCTCGTGTGTGCAGGACGGTGTCAATGTGCAGGGATCGCTGGTCGGCACGGGCTCGGTAGGCTGAATGGCCTGTTTGCACGCAGTATCTCTAAACTAAGCCAAACTCAAATAAAATTGACAAATGAAAATCATTTTATCTTGCCACAAGAAGATATTGCCTTCCTGTTGCCATTATGTGGATGGACACAGACTGCTAGTTAAATGTTGTGCTTTCCCCCATCATAAATAATCCTAAGTAGAGTATATATCATTACATAATGACACCTATGTCACGACCTGTCCTGATACTGTGAGGGATACACAAAATAAATGATGCATCATGGTTTTAATTACTCTGAGCTGACAGGTTTATTTTGTTGCTGTTCCTTGAAAATGTCAATGTCCTACCTTTTTTTCAGCTTTTTATCTCTGAACCAATTAAAAGTAAACTTTCAGTTAATCAATACTATCAATTCCATGACATCCCAACTACCGTGTGAAAATTATCTGGAATTTTGTGAATAATGTCCGGAGTTTGTACGTTCTCCCCGTGACCTACGTGGGTTTTCTCCGAGATCTTCGGTTTCTTCCCACGCTCCAAAGACGTACAGGTTTGTAGGCTAATTGGCTTTGGTAAAGATTGTCAATTGTCCCCCAGTGTGTGTAGGATAGTACTAATGTACAGGGTGATTGCTGGTCGGCGCGGACTTGGTGGGCCGAAGGGCCTGTTTCCGCGCTGTATCTCTAAACTACAACTAGACTAAACACACGAAAAATACGTTTGTCTAATTTATTCAACTTCAAAATGATTTTCTTCAAAGAAGTGATTTTTGCTTTAAACCGTGCTATCTTTGAACTTAAATTGGGGAACTTGATTCCACTAATCCTATTCACTACGTCAAAGTTTATCTCATGGGCAATGCTATTGCATGTTTGGAGAAAGAATTTAGACTGCAGATGTATGGGAGCTGTTATCGTGTTGGATAGGAGCATCTGATCAATAACATACAATCCTCAGTTCAGTTTAGTTTACTCTCACGTGTACCGAGCTACAGTGAAAAGCTTTTGTTGCGTGCTGACCAGTCAGCGGAAAGGCAACACATGATTACAATTGTGCCATTCGCAGTGTACAGATATGTGATAAGGGAATAACGTTTAGTGCAACGTAAAGCCAGTAAAGTCTGATCAAAGATGGTCCAAGTTGTGTAGGAAAATAACTGCAGATGCTGGTACAAATCGAAGGTATCACAAAATGCTGGAGTAACTCAGCAGGTCAGGCAGCATCTCAGGAGAGAAGGAATGGGTGACGTTTCTGGTCGACACCCTTCTTCAGACAAAGGGTCTCGACCCGAAACGTCACCCATTCCCTCTCTCCTAGATGCTGCCTGACCTGCTGAGTTACTTCAGCATTTTGTGATACCAAGGATAGTCCGAGGGTCACCAAAGAGGTAGATAGTAGTTCAGGACTGCTCTCTGGTTGTGGGAGGATGATTCAGTTGCCTGATAACAGCTGGGAAGAAACTGTCCCTGAATCTGGAGGTGTGCGTTTTCACACTCTTCTGAAGCAATCCCATGCGAAGGCAGCCGAAAGGTAAATGCATTTGTACAACACAACACAGAACAGTGTGTAGGAAGGAACTGTAGATGCTGGTTTAAATCGAAGATAGACAAAAAATGCTGGAGTAACTCAGCGGGACGGGCGAAATCCTGGAGGGAAGGAATGGGTCAGTCTGAAGAAGGGTCTCGACATGAAACGTCACCCATTCCTTCTCTCGAGAGATGCTGCCTGACCCGCTGAGTTACTCCAGCATTTTGTGTCTATTATAGAACAGTATAGCAGCAGAACAAGCTCTTCAGTCCACAATGTCCCTGCCGAACATGTTGCCAAGTTAAACGAATCTCCTCAGCCTGCATGTGACCCTTACCCCTCCATTTTCTGCTTATCCATGTGCCTATCTGAAAGCCGTTTCATACAGTAAGTGATAGGAGCAGAATTAGGCCTTTCAGCCCATCAAGTCTACTCCGGCCGCCATTGGTGGAGCGGGAGCATGTGGCCGCTGGCGGGGTGAGGTCACGTGGGGCGCGGGGCGGTGACGTCACCCTTTATCCCTTCTTTGGGAGTGAGGAAGTTGGCAACCCTACTAATACGGGACAAGGGCAGTCCCGAACGGGACCAACCAATTTAGCCCAATATACGGGATGTCCCGGCTAATACGGGACAGTTGGCAAAACTACCAGGCCTACAGTGTCCGGGCCTACAGTGCCCCCCGGGCCTAATATGGGACAAGGGCAGTCCCGAACGGGACCAACCAATTTAGCCCAATATACGGGATGTCCCGGCTAATACGGGACAGTTGGCAACCCTACTTGTCACATCAGTAAAGTTTCATTTTTCATTGGAATTAATCATTTGAATTTTGTTGCAAAGGATTGTCTGCTACCTTTCTATGTGATTAATCGTAAGAACAGTAGATCTGCCACCTAACATCAGGGGCAGATTTTCAGAAACCAATTAACCGGCAAACCTGCACGACTTTGGAGTGTGGGAGGAGACCGAAGCACCTGGAGAAAACCCACGCAGGTCACGGGGAGAACGTACAAATTCCATACAGTCAGCACCCTTAGTCGGGATGGAACCCGGGTCTCTGGCGCTGTGAGGCAGCAACTCTACCACTGCGCCACCGTGCCACACCTTCTCCCCTGAAGTAATTCTATTTGACCTGTGTTGTCGATGTAAAATATAATTCTGAGTGTCCTTTTGCACCTTATTATTATTGTTAACATTCATTATTAATAATAATAACCTTATTATTATATTTAACATATTGGCCCATCAAGTCTACTCCGCCATTCAATCATTGCTGATCTATCTTCTCCTCTCAACCCCATTCTCCTGCCTTCTCCCCGTAACCCCTGACACTCGCACTAGTCAAAGAATCTATCTATCTCTGCCTTAAGAAAATCTATTGACTTGGCCTCCACAGCCGTCTGTGGCAAAGAATTCCACAGATTCACCACCCTCTGACTAAAGAAATTCTTCCTCACCTCCTTCCTAAAGGAATGTCCTTTTTAGTCTGAGGCTGTGACCTCTGGTCCTAGACTCTCCCACTAGTGGAAACATCCTCTCCACATCCACTCGATCCAGGAATTTCAACTATTCAGTAAGTGTCAATGAGGTCCCCCCTCGTCCTTGTAAACTCCAGTCTGAAGAAGGGTCTCGACCCGAAACGTCACGCATTCCTTCTCTCCTGAGATGCTGCCTGACCTGCTGAGTTACTCCAGCATTTTGTGTCTACCTTCGATTTAAACCAGCATCTGCAGTTTTTCTTTCCCTAAACTCCAGTGAGTGCAGGCCCAGTGCTGACAAATATGTAGGCCTTGGCGGTGAATGACAAGAGGCCATTTGAGGTGGAGGATTGAGCTGTGCCTTATCTTGTTCTTATCTGACCTACACACACTAACTTCAAGGAAATGTCGTTGGCCAGTGATCAGAGGCGAGAGACCCAGGTGAACTTCCATTCCCCCCCCCCCCCCGCCCCCCTGACTGGGGGCCGCGAGCCTAATTGTAATGCCTCTGTCAGCATCGCAAATGACACCAGTTAATTCAACACCAAGCTCGGGGCTTGGGAAGTCAGGCTCATTTATGGAGCCGATGATTATCTCGCTGAATCATCGGGTGAGCAAAGCTCGCTTTAAAGGTCTTGCACTTGCAAAGTCATTGACAGAACTTTAGAGTAAATAACGTGTGGGAAAGAACTGCAGGTGCTGGCTACACATGGTCAGCCATGATTGAATGGCAGAGTAGGCTTGATGGGCCGAGTGGCCTAATTCTACTCCTATCACTTATGACCTTATGGCCTTATGACCTTACACACCGATGATAGACATCAAAATAAGCCGCCCGGTGGCGCAGCGGTAGAGTTGCTGCCTTGCAGCGTTTGCAGCGCCAGGGACCCGGGTTTGATCCCGACTACGGGTGCTGTCTGTATGGAGTTTGTACGTTCTCCCCGTGACCTGCGTGGGTTTTCTCCGAGATCTTCGGTTTCCTCCCACACTCCAAAGAAGTACAGGTTTGTAGGTTAATTGGCTTGGTGTAAATGTAAAATTGCCCCTAGTGTGTGTAGGATAGTGTTAGTGTGCGGGGATCGGCGGTTGGCGCGGACTCAACGGGCCGAAGGGCCTGTTTCTGCGCTGTATCTCTAAACTAAACTGAAAAAAGGAAAAGGAACTGCAGATGCTGGTTAATCACAAAAGATGTGCATGGTGTGCAGATGTATTCAAGAGGGAGTTAGATTTAGCTGCAGGGGCTGACGGAATCAAGGGATATGGGGAGAAAGCAGGAACGGGGAACTGATTTTGGATGATCAGCCGTGATCATACTGAATGGTGGTGCTGGCTCGAAAGGTCGAATGGCCTACTCATGCACCTATTGTCTGTATTTCTATTTTGCTATGTAACAACGTTTAGATTTAGATTTAGATTTAGAGATACAGCGCGGAAACAGGCCCTTCGGCCCACCGAGTCCGCGCCGCCAGCGATCCCCGCACATTTACACTATCCCACACACACTAGGGACAATTTTTTAAAAACATTTGCCCAGCCAATTAACCTACATACCTGTACGTCTTAATGTGCGGGGATCGCCGGTCGGCGCGGACCCGGTGGGCCGAAAGGGCCTGTTTCCGCGCTGTGTCTCTAAACCCGTGATAGCTACGTAGTCCAGTGTCGGGCATTTCCACGTTGGGAACAAAGGTTCCAACTGTCTACTCTATCGATGCCTCTCACACTTCCACGTCTTTCTACCAAGTTTCTCCTCACCCTCTGACATTCCAGAGAAAACAACCCAAGTCTATCCATCCTCTCTGTTTAGCTGAACCCATACAGCATTCTGGTCAACCACCTCTGCACCCTCTCCAAAGCCTCCACGCCTTTCCTTGTGAAGGATTGACCACAACTGCACAGTTTAGGGAAATTTAGAATTCGAAAAGGATTGGATCATTTTCATCATTCCGACATCATTTTGGGTCAGAGTATTCAGGGATTGGAGTAAAATGGAGCTTGGAGCTGAGATACAGTTTAGCTTAGTTTAGTTTAGAGATACAGCTCGGAAACAGGCCCTTCGGCCCACCGAGTCCACACCAATCAGCACTATCCAACACATACTAGGGACAATATTACATTTATACCAAGCCAATTAACCTACAAACCTGGACGTCTTTGGAGTGTGGGAAGAAACTGAAGATCTTGGAGAAAACCCACGCAGGTCACAGGGAGAACGTACAAACTCCGTGCAGACAACACCCGTAGTCAGGATCGAACCCGGGTCTCTGGCGCTGTAAGAACTGTTAGGCAGTAACTCTCCCGCTGTGCCACTGTGCCACAGGTTTAGTACTGCTTGGTTTAGTGGTACCGAATGGAAGTAAAGAATCCGATCAAGGATAGTCCGAGGGTCTCCAATGAGGTAGATAGTAGTTCAGCACCGCTCTCTGGTTGTGGTAGGATGATTCAGTTGCCTGATAACAGCTGGGAAGAAACTGTCCCTGGATCTGGAGGTGTGCGTTTTCACACTTCTGTACCTTTTGCCCGATGGGAGAGGGGAGAAGAGGGAGTGGCCGGGGTGTGACTTGTCCTTGATTATGCTGCTGGCCTTGCCGAGGCAGCGCGAGGTGTAAATGCAGTCAATGGAAGGGAGGTTGGTTTTGTGTGATTGTGTGACCGTCGGCAAATTGCCCCTCGCGTGCGGGGAGTAGTTGAGAAAGCGGGATAACGTAGAACTAGTGTGAACGGGTAATTGATGGTTAGTGGGAACCCGGTGGGCTGAGGGGCCTGTTTCCATGGTATAGTGGTGGCCATGTTCACATGTGGTTTATGATCAAATCTGATATTCAGGTGAGCTGGTCATGTTTGCACTTTTCCTATTTAGTGCATTATTTCCCCACCCCCATTCATCCACGTTACCTTATTTGCTAAACACAATACTTATGGTTAAGGTGGCACAGCGGTAGAGTTGCTGCCTTATAGTGAATGCAGCGCCGGAGACCCAGGTTCGATCCCGACCACGGGTGCTGCCTGTACGGAGTTTGTACGTTCTCCCCGTGACCTGCGTGGGTTTTCTCCGAGATCTTCGGTTTCCTCCCACACTCCAAAGACGTACAGGTTTGTAGGTTAATTGGCTTGGTATAAATGTAAACAAAAATTGTCCCCTGGGTGTAGGAAAGTGTTAATATGTGGGGATCGCTGGTCGGCGCTGACGCGGTGGGCCGAAAGGGCCTGTTTCCGCTTTGTATCTCTAAATTAAACAAAACTAAACGTATCCAATGGTATGAATATTGATTTCTCTAACTTCAAGTAACCCTTGCTTTCCCTCTCTCTCCATCCCTCCCCCAACTTAGTTCTCTGACTCGTCTCACTGTCCTCCTGATTAATGTTTCTGATTGTGTGCCTCGTTCTCACCTTTCCCCCCAGCCAACAGATGAACCATTCTGCATTACCTTGATCATCATCCCCTTTGATCCGTTGTTTTCACACCTTACCCTTCCATTTCTCACGTCTTCCTCTCCCCTGACCCTCAGTCTGAAAGGTCACCCATTCCTTCTCTCCAGAGATGCTGCCTGTCCCGCTGAGTTACTCCAGCATTTTGTGTCTACCTTCGGTGGGAACCAGCATCTGCACTTCCTTCCTGCACACAACGTAAGCTCCGTTTTTCCAATGAAATGTCCTCTGTTCAACCCTGGACGTAAATCATGCATCTTTCACTCAAAATGATGTGGAAATGGTTGGCAAGGACTTTATGTCATTTTCAATCTCGCCGCGCAGAAATAAATATCAATGCACCACCAAATTTATAGGCAATGACTTTTACAGCCTCTCCTCGGGCTTTTAAACTCGAGGAAAACCGGCCAAGTTTATGTAACCCCTGTTCACAAATGACCCCCCGAGGCTTTCAGTCACGCTGTTGAATGTACGCTGGGCTCCTATCAAAGCCCTTGCAACCATCCTGCAGTGTTCTGGGGCAGATCAGAGGAGAATGCTTCATACATCTCAGTCTCACTCACTGCCCAGGGCAATACTTGACTGCGGTCTATTTCAGAGAGCCATGTTATCATCATTCTGTCACTTAATGTTTCAATCGTACCTACATCATACAACATATTTTTATTATTCTCTCTCTCACTTTGCCCCCCACACCACCACCAATTCAAAGGTGGAACCGTTTTGAGTCCAATATAAACATGGGTGGTGATCAGCTTTGTGTTTTTTTTGACAACATTTCAATCTCGTATTATTTTGTCATGTTGATTTATCCTTCTGCCAAGATGACTAAACTCTACCTGACAATTAGGATCAGAAACTTTCTAATGTTATTTAAGTTTATTTCTCCCCCGTGTACTGCTTTATATTTAGTAGAATTCATTTCAGCTGTGTCTTGTTACTAGCAAACTAAATGTTTGCCTTTATGTCTTATTCAGTTTGGTTTATCGTCGTGTGTACCGAGGTACAGTGAAAAGCTGTTTAGTCTAGAGATCCAGCGAGGAAACAGGCCCTACTGCCCACCGAGTCCGCGCCGACCAGCGATCCCCGCACACTAACACTATCCTACACACACTAGGGACAATTTACATTTTATACCCAGCCAATTAACCTACAAACCTGCACGTCTTTGGAGTGTGGGAGGAAATCGAAGATCTCGGAGAAAACCCACGCAGGTCACGGGGAAAACATACAAACTGCGTACAGGCGGCGCCCGTAGTCGGGATCGAACCTGTGTCTCTGGCGCTGTGAGGTAACAACTCTACCGCTGTTTAAATTTATTTCTACACTAAGTGTTCTGCGGATTTTTTTTGTAGATTTTCTTTCAGCTGCATCCTGTTACTAGCAAACGAAATATTTGCCTTTATGTCTTACTTAGTTTAGTTTCTTGTCACGTGTGACAATAGGCACAGTGAAAAGCATTTACTCACCAGTCGGTGGAAAGACTATACATGATTAGATTACAATCCCCAGTGTACAGATACAGGATAAAGGGTATAAGGTTTAATGCAAGGGTAAAGTCCAGGAAAGTCTGATTAAAGATAGTCCGAGGGTCTCCAATGAGGTTGCTGGAACACTCTCTAGTTGGTGGTAGGATGGTTCACTTACCTGATAACAGCTGGGAAGGGACTGTCCCTGAATCTGGAGGTGTGTGTTTTCACACTTCTGTACCTCTTGCCTGATGGGAGAGGGGAGAAGAGGGAGTGGCCGGGGTGCGACTCTGCTGGTTACATATGTCCGTAGGATAAAATATAAGCTAAGATTCAGAGATGGCAGCTATACAGTGACAGAGGATTATTTGGCTACTCAGGTCCATGATCTGGTTTCATATCAATGTAGCCATAGCAACGGTTAGAGTTTAGAAATACAGCATGCGCACACAGGCCCTTCGGCCCACCGAGTCCATGCTGGCCATCGATCATCCTGCCTCAGAAGGCAGTGGAGGCCAATTCTCTGAATGCATTCAAGAGAGAGCTGGATAGAGCTCTTAAGGATAGTGGAGTCAGGGGGTATGGGGAGAAGGCAGGAACGGGGTACTGATTGAGAATGATCAGCCATGATCACATTGAATGGCGGTGCTGGCTTGAAGGGCCGAATGGCCTACTCCTGCACCTATTGTCTATTGTCTATTGTCTATCCCTTCACATCAGTTCCGGTCAGCCAACTGCTGTATCCTGCACATTAGGGTTAATTTGTAGAGGCAAAATAACATAGAAATTATTCTGTGTCAGGATCGAATCATGAAAGGCATAGATAGAGTGGATGTGAAGAGGATGTTTCCACTGGTGGGAGAGTCCAGGACCAGAGGTCACAGCCTCAGAATTAAAGGGCGTTCTTTTAGAAAGGAGGTGAGGAGGATCTTCTTTAGTCAGAGGGTAGTTAATCTGTGGAACACATTGCCACAGAGGGCTGTGGAGGCCAAGTCAGTGGGTATTTTTAAGGCAGAGATAGACAAATTCTTGATTAGAACGGGTGTCAAGTGTTATGGGGAGAAGGCAGGAAAATGGGATTAGGAGGCAGAGATCAGCCACGATTGAATGGCGGAGTGGACTCGACGGGCTGAATGGCCTCATTCTACTCCTATAACTTGTGAACTTGTGGAACCTGCACATCTTAGGAACATGAAAGGAAACCGGAGCACCCGGAGAAAACCCACGCAGTCATAAGGAAAACGTACAATCTCTGCATGGCGAGTAGCCGTAGTCAGGATGGAACCTGTGCCTCTGGCACTATGAGGCAGCAACTCTACCGCTGCAACACCATGTGTAGCATCTTTCATAACCATTTCCAGAGAGCATCAAGCAGGCCTGAGGGCATTGCGAACGTCTTTTAACATAAAACTAGACCAAGTGGACCCGTTGGGCCCAAACCTCTCCTGCATTGGAGCAGCACCCTGTCCTCCCCCCTCTCTCCTCAACCCCCCCCTCCCCTCTCCCTTACTCCCCCACTCCCCCCTCCCTCCCTCCCTCCCTCCTCCTCTCGCCCCCTCCTTTTAAACTTTAAAATGTGAATAACTTAAAAAATATAACAGGGATTTCAATAAAACTACTTGCATTATCACTAAAGTGACAATGGTGAGTAAGGTGGGCCTAAAATTGTCGCGCTACCGTGTACCGTTTTGGCTGAAGTTCAGTCACAAACAAGATAACAAACGAGAGTTTTAGTATATAGATGGCAGATTGCAGAGCAGTAATTTTATTTATTTATTTTTTAAATAATTCTTCAAGGAGTGGTACAGATTTCCTTTGACAGGTTTTTTGACAAGTACAGAAGGCAGCACAGTGGTAGAGCTGCCTGCTCAGAGGACCAGAGACGCAGGTTCCATCCTGACCTCGGATATTGCCTGTGTGGAATTAGCACGTTCTCCCTGCGACCAGGTGGGTTTCCTCCAGGTGCCCTGGTTTCTCAACACATCCCCACGATGTGATGGTTCGCAGGTTAATTGGCCCTCTGTGAGATTGCCCCGAGTGTGTCGGGAATAGATGAGAAAGTGGGATAAGGTAGAACTAGCGTGAACGGGCGATCGATGGTCAGCCTGGCCTTGGTGGGCCAAAGGGGCCTGTTCCTATGCTGTATCAGTAGACTCTAAACTAGACCGTGAACTGGACTCTAAACTAGACTCTAGACTAAACTAGACTCGAAACTAAACAAAATAAAAAGTTGCTCTGACCTTGTCCAATGCTGTCAAAGTCACAGCAGCATTGTACGAGCTTGCTTTGAATGAACTGACATCTTATTTGGATCTATATTACAACAGGCTATTTTGGCTTTGGGTAAAGAATGGGAACTCTTGGGATATGCAAAGGGGATTACATTACTCTGCTGCCTAGCCTATTATGCTTTCTTGAGATGAGGGCAGGAGGATGTATTGTGCAGCAATTTTCAAAGAGGTTGTAGGTTACCTTTTGTTTGTGTGCCTGCTCTCAAGAAAAACCAACACACGATGGAAGTAAGGATTAATGTTTTTTAAAAAGGCACAAAGTGCTGGAGAATCTCAGCGGGTCAGGCAGCATCTCCTGGAGTAACTCACACCAGGTCTTTTTCTGTGAACCATTATCTGCAGTCCCTTGGATAGACACAAAATACTGGGGCAGAACTGGAGGCAGCATCTCTGGAGAGAAGGAACAGGTGACGTTTTTCGGGTCGAGACCCTTCTTCTTCAGCCTGAGAGTCAGGGGAAAGAGAAAGGAGAGATATAGACGGTGATATGGGGACAAATGAATGAGAAATAATGAAAGAAAATATTGTTGCTACGTTACCCTTGAGACAGGTGAGAGGAAGGAGGTTTTGATCTTTGAACGTTCATTTCCTCGTGTCGCCAAACGCTGTGCTGGGACACACAAGATGGTAGACACAAAATACTGGAGTAGCTCAGCGGGACAGGCAGCATCTCTGGAGAGAAGGAATGGGTGTCCTTTCGGGTCGAGACCCTTCTTCAGACTGATGTCAGGGGAGGGGGTGGGACAAAGATAGAACGTAGTGGGAGACAGGAAGACGAGTGGGAGAACTGGGAAGGTTGGAGGGGATAGAGAGGGAAAGCAGGGACAATCTGAAGTTACGTTTCGGGTCGGGACCCTTTTTCAGGCTGATGTAAGTTTCGGGTCGAGACCCATTCTTTCTCTCCAGAGATGCTGCCTGATCTGTTGAGTTACTCCAGCATTTGGTGTCTGCCTTCGGTATAAACCAGCATCTGCAGTTCCTTGCTGCACACAAGATGGTGATGCATTTTGTCATTCACATCTACCTTCACTGCAGATGACACAAAGCTGGGTGGCAGTGTGAACTGTGAGGAAGATGCTATGAGGTTGCAGGGTGACTTGGACAGGTTGTGTGAGTGGGCGGATGCATGGCAGATGCAGTTTAATGTGGATAAGTGTGAGGTTATCCACTTTGGTGGTAAGAATAGGAAGACAGAGTATTATCTGAATGATGTTCCAGAACAAGGGGCCACAGTTTAAGAATAAGGGGTAGGCCATTTAGAACGGAGATGAGGAAGAACTTTTTCAGTCAGAGAGTGGTGAAGGTGTGGAATTCTCTGCCTCAGAAGGCAGTGGAGGCCAGTTCGTTGGATGCTTTCAAGAGAGAGCTGGGTAGAGCTCTTAAGGATAGCGGAGTGAGGGGGTATGGGGAGAAGGCAGGAACGGGGTACTGATTGAGAGTGATCAGCCATGATCGCATTGAATGGCGGTGCTGGCTCGAAGGGCTGAATGGCCTACTCCTGCACCTATTGTCTATTGTCTATTGTCTATGTCAAGTTAGGAACAGGGGACGTACAACGAGATCTTGGTGTCCTAGTCCATCAGTCACTGAAAGGAAGCATGCAGGTACAGCAGGCAGTGAAGAAAGCCAATGGAATGTTGGCCTTCATAACAAGAGGAGTTGAGTATAGGAGCAAAGAGGTCCTTCAATATATAGCAAATAGATATTCTTGCTATTGAGGGCGTGCAGCGTAGGTTTACTAAGTTAATTCCTGGAATGGCAGGACTATCATATGTTGAAAGACTGGAGCGACTAGGCTTGTATACACTGGAATTTAGAAGGATGAGAGGAGATCTTATCGAAACGTATAAGATTATTAAGGGGTTGGACACATTAGAGGCAGGAAACTTGTTCCCAATGTTGGGGGAGTCCAGAACAAGGGGCTACAGTTTAAGAATAAGGGGTAGGCCATTTAGAACTGAGATGAGGAAAACCTTTTTCAGTCAGAGAGTTGTGAATCTGTGGAATTCTCTGCCTCAGAAGGCAGTGGAGGCCAATTCTCTGAATGCATTCAAGAGAGAGCTAGATAGAGCTCTTAAGGATCGTGGAGTCAGGGAGTATGGGGAGAAGGCAGGAACGGGGTACTGATTGAGAATGATCAGCCATGATCACATTGAATGGTGGTGCTGGCTCGAAGGGCCGAATAGCCTCCTCCTGCACCTATTGTCTATTGTCTATTGTCACTGAGAAATCACATCCAAGAGATTTTAATGGATCTATTTGTTCAAAGGTCTCTCTCTCTAAGTCTTTATTGTCAGGGATAATGACAATTAGGAAACTGAAGCATCCTCTCACCAACAAGAGTGTGGTCCTGACTGCAAGGGGTTTCCTCTGGTGCTCCGGTTTCCTCCCACATGCCACCGAGCCCGCTCCAACCAGTGATCCCTGTACTCGAGCACTATCCTAAACACTAGGGACAATTCGCAATTCTTACCGAAGCTAATTAACCTACAAACCTGTGCGACTTTGGAGTGTGGGAGGAAACCGGAGCACCCGGAGTAAACCCACACAAGTCACGGGGAGAATGGATAAACTCCGTACAGACAGCGCCCGTGGTCGAGATCGAACCCGGGTCTCTGGCGCTGTAAGGCTGCACAAGTGCTAACCCTGTTATTTTTCTTTATGCACACCACCAATAAATCCAAATCAAAAGAGCACCAATGTACAATCTGCCAACAAACCAACTAATGTTTTGGATGTTACGGTAATGCCTCTGGGTGGCACGGTGGTGCAGCGGTAGAGTTGCTGCCTTACAGCGCCAGACACCCGGGTTCAATCACGACTACGGGTGCTGTCTGAATGGAGTTTGGACGTTCTCCCTGTGACCTGCATGGGTTTTCTGCGAGATCTTCGTTTTCCTCCAAACACTCCAAAGATTTGCAGGTTTGCAAGTTAATAGGCTTGGTATAATGTAAAATTGTCCCTAGTATAGGATGGTGTTAGTGTGTGTGGGGACCGCTGGTCGGTGCACAGTCGGTAGGGCCGAAGGGCCTGTTTCCGCCCTGTATCTCTCAACTAAACTAAACCTAATCTCCATTTTGTGAACAATTAGTGAAAGAAAATCACAGTGATGCTACCTTCTGTGTAAAGGATACCGGGCAACAAAGCATTTCTGCAGCAGAATGCTTTTTAAAACATAAAGGAATTCTCTATAAAAAATGGTGTTCATTGATCTTACAGCCTCAGTAGGCAAAGAAATCAGAGATGAATACCAGTTTAAGGCTGGTTTGAAGTTCGAAAATTATTTGATATTAAGCAAGTGATCCTTAATGTCTTCAAAAATATTACTTTACGCTCTTGTGTGATCGGGAATATTGAGAAGAACAAAGATCATTCTTCTCTTTTCATTGGGAGAAACATTGATTTAAGAATAGAAACAATTGGGAGCTTTATTGTGTTTAGAGTGGAGTGGTGAGGAAGGCCAAGGCTTTATTGTAGAGAACACCCGCGCGACTGGTGGGGAAAGTAGTGGTGTGAAACGAAACGCAGTTTGTTTTTTTAAGGCAGAGATAGGTAGATTCTTGATCATTGTGGGTGTCAGGGGTTATGGGGAGAAGGCAGGAGAATGGGGTTAGGAGGGAGAGATAGATCAGCCATGATTGAATGGCGGAGTAGACTTGATGGGCCAAATGGCCTAATTCTGCTCCTTTGACCTAACTAGTTGGAAGGAAGTCTTCGTTTGTGGTGGTGAGATGGGAAAATAGACTTTCTCCTGTCAACCCCGTATCCACCTATCACTCGCCAAGCCCCTCTTCCCACATCCCTTTCCCTGCTTCCTCTCCCACCATCCTACGCCAACCAGAGAGCATTCCTGAACTACGATCTACTTCATCGGGGACCCTCGCACTATCTTTATTTCACAAAATGTTGGAGTAACTCAGCGAGTCAGGCAGCATCTCAGGAGAGAAGAAATGGGTGACGTTTCGAGTCGAGACCCTTCTTCAGACTGATGTCAGGGGGGCGGGACAAAGGAAGGATACAGGTGGAGACAGGAAGATAGAGGGAGAACTGGGAAGGGGGAGGGAAAGAGAGGGACAGAGGAACTATCTAAAGTCAATATTCATACCGCTGGGCTGCAAGCTGCCCAGGCGAAATATGAGGTGCTGTTCCTCCAATTTCCAGTGGGCCTCACTATGGCACTGGAGGAGGCCCATGACAGAAAGGTCAGACTGGGAGTGGGAGGGGGAGTTGAAGTGCTCAGCCACCGGGAGATCAGGTTGGTTAAGGCGGACTGAGTTCTCGCACTATCTTTGATCGGACTTTACCTTGCACTAAACGTCTTTCCCTTATCTTGTATCTGTACACTGTGAATGGCTCGATTGTAATCATATATTGTCTTTCCACTGACAGACACAAAATGCTGGAGTAACTCAGCGGGACAGGCAGCATCTCTGGAGAGGAGGAACGGGTGACGTTTCGGGTCGAGACCCTTCTTCAGACTGTCTTTACGGTGTCTGGTTAGCACGCAACAAAGGCTTTTCACTGTGCCTCATTACACATGACAATAAAATAAAACTAAACAGTCTGAAAATGGATCCCGACCTGAAACATTGCCTTTCCATGTTCCCCACAGATGCTGCCTGCCCCGCTGTGTTACTCCAGCACTTTTTTAAATTTTATTTTTAAACAACAACTGCAGTTCTTCGTTTCCACGTGAGTTCCATGCTACTCCATCCAATGATAAATACTGGCATGAGTCTAATCGTCAACAAGTGCCGTGAGGGAAAGTTGAATACAGCTCTGGAAGAACTTTCGCCTACACTCACAAAACACTATTCCACAAATCCGCACGTCTTTGGGATGTAGGAGAAATAAGAGCACCTGGAGGAACCCATGCAGTCATAAGTTCCAGGAGCAGAATTAGGCCATTCGAACCATCAAGTCTACTCCGTCATTCAATCACGGCTGATCTATCTCTCCCTCCTAACCCCATTCTCCTGCCTTCTCCCCATTACCCCTGACACCCGCACTAATCAAGAATCCATCTATCTCTGCCTTAAAAATATCTACTGACTTGGCCTCCACAGCCTTTTGCCGCAGGAAGAAGGTGCAAACTCCACTCAGGCAGCAGCTGAGGTCAGGATGGAACCCGGACCCTGGCGCTGTGAGGCACTGCTCAGCCGTTCCAAGGCTCGTCGGAATCTTCGCTCTATGACTCAACCACAACCTGCTCCATCAGCAGCGGAGAAGATGCCTTTTACCCAGGTCAGTTAAAGCTTTGACGATAGACGCAAAATGCAGGAGTAACTCAGCGGGGCAGGCAACATCTCTGGAGGGAAGGAATGGGTGACCTCACACTGCCCAAGCCAGGATAAAATGGTAGGAGCAGGATTCAGCCATTCGGCCCATCGAGTCTACTCCACCATTCAATCACGGCTGATCTATCTCTACCTCCAAACCCCATTCTCCTGCCTTCTCCCCATAACCCCTGACACCCGTACTAATCAATAATCAATAACTACTTGCTCTGCTCTCCCTGGCCCCAACCCAGGTTACGTTTGCAGCAGAGAAATAGTCAATTAACAGATTCTAATAAGGTTCAGAACCTGTGTAAATGAAAGGCAATGATTAAATTGATGGGGGGGGGGAACAAAGCTGTTTATGAGGGCAACTGAAGATTAGTTTTAAGAGCATGTTATAATTATAAATAACATGTTGATATATGGATAATGTTTCAAGAGGCCAGGGTGGAGGTGAATGTTGTCAGAGCGCAAGTAATTAGACTTTGTTTCTGCTCAAAAATAATTATTGCTTTGTATTATATTTGCAACCGTGGGAGGTGATATTTAAAATAACAAATGGACTTGCAATCGTCCCGAGCGTGTAATTTGTAAGAAGACTATAATTACTCTGCTCCCCTTTATTATAAATGTTGTCGTTTAGTTTTTAGTGAACGAATCTAATGCAACACGATCCAAAAGTTGGAAGGGAGACATCATTTGTCAGAACTAATTAAACCAACGACTGGGATGCGAGTAAAATAAATGACTTGGTCGTCTTTAGAGATACAGTGTGGAAACAGGCCCTTCGGCCCACCGAGTCCACGCCAACCAGCCATCACCCGTTCACACTTAGTTCCATGTTATCCCACTTTCACATCCACTCCCTACACACCAGGGGCGAATTACGGAGGGCCGATTAACCTCTAAACCTGCGAGTCTTTGGAATGTGGGAGGAAACCAGAGCAACTGGGGAAAACCCAGTCTGCTCCTGGGCCTGGCCAAGATGGCCGTCCGCGGGTCCAGGCTGCAGGCAGTCGACGGCCGTACTGGGGTCGGCTGCGTGCCTCTCTTACGTCCGTGCCCGCGTGCCCCTGGAGAGAGAACACGCGGTGCCCACGTGGACTCTGGAGGCCTTCCGTGAACGCTGGTCGCCGCAGGGGGTCGAATGTATTGTTGACAGAGATGGCGGGATTTTGATTTGATAGTTGTTTTATTTTGTAAACTGCCGATACAGGCGTTTTTTGTTTGATCACATTTCACTTTGTATGTTTGTCTGTTTTTTCGGAATAAAGTTTTTGTGATATATATTTTTTAAAAGGTCAGCGTCGCACCCCGGGTTTTAGTTTAGTTTAGATGTGCAGTGCAGAAGCAGGGCCTTCGGCCTAGGCCGACCAGTGATCACCCTGTGTACTAGCACTACCCTGCATACACTAGTGACAATTCTAGTGATCATATTGAATGGCGGTGCAGGCTCGAAGGGCCGAATGGCCTACTCCTGCACCTATTTTCTATGTTTCTATGTTTCTCACTTTTCACCCAAAGCCAATTCACCTACAAACCTGCACGTCTTTGGAGTGTGGGGGGGAAACCGGAACACCCGGAGAAAACCCACGCAGTCACGGGGAGAACGTACAAACTTTGTACAGACAGCGCCCGTAGTCAGAATCGAACCTGGGTCTCCAGCACTGTGAGACATTAGGTGTACCGCCCATGACCCATTAATATGGATATAAAATTACTCGGATTACTATTACAAAAAGGGTAACACAGTTTACTTATTTTCATCTGCGTCTTATGGTGAAACGTTAAACAGAAGGCTCAGTCTTCCTCCTAATATCAACATCTGCACCCACATGCTTGCAGACTTGTTTTAAAAACAGGATCTGAGAAGCGCAGGCTGGGCGATCGTTTCACTGAACACCTCCGCTCAGCCCGCCTGGGCCTACGTGACCTCCCAGTTGCTAAACACTTTAACTCCCCCTCCCATTCCCACACTGACCTTTCCACACTGGGCCTCCTCCACTGTCAGAGTGAGGCCCAGTGCAAATTGGAGCAACAGCATCTCATATTTCACTTGGGCAGCTTACAGCCCAGCGGTATGAATATTGACTTCTCTCACTTCAGGTAGCCCCGACATTCCCTCTCTCTCTATCCCTCCCCCACCCAAGTCGCACCAGCTTCTTGTTCTCACCCAACAAACAGCCAACAATGGCCTGTGTCCTTTATCATCGTTATTTTTTTGCATATCTTTCATTCATTGTTCTTTATCTCTCCACATCATCGTCTATAACTCTTGTTTCCCTTATCCCTAACCAGTCTGAAGAAGGGTAACGTCACCCATTCCTTCTCTCCAGAGATGCTGCCCGACCCGAGGGGCTGAGTTACTCCAGCTTTTTGTGCCTATCCAGTGGTATGAATATTGATTTCTCTCACTTCAAGGGACCCTCTCTCTCAGTCCCTCCCTCCCCCACCCTAGTTTCACCGTCCTCCTGATTAATTTTACTGATTGTACACCTCCTTGTCACCTGCCCCTCAGCTAACAATGAACCATTCTTCATTTCTTTGACCATCGCCTGCTCTGATCTGTCGTTTTCACACCTTACCCTTCCACATATCTCTGTGTCTCCCTCTCCCCTGACCCTCAGTCTGAAGAAGGGTCTCGACCCGAGACGTCACCCATTCCTTCTCTCCAGAGATGCTGCCCGTCCTGCTGAGTTACTCCAGCATTCTGTGTAAATATAACTCCGGCAGTCACAGTGTTTCCCTCGGTCTGGAAAACCGTAAGTGATTGCAGCATTTTCTCTAAACATGAAGCAAAAAGTCAGTGACTTGACCAAACGCAATTGCCTTCCACACTTTGAAAATAAGATATTTATTTAGAAAATGTACATTACAATATGCATTTCCTTTGACTGTTTCTATTGATCCCCTTTCAAATGCTCTACCCTTTCCACAGCTTTTTGCGTTTTAGGCCATGAGTTTTACTCTCTAAACACCAGAGTGTCACTTAGACGCTGTGCAGACAGCAATGGGTTTGAGAAAACATGCCGCTGTTTCATTTCCAACTCCCTTCCATTTTAACAGTTCGTTCTCTCTATACAATGCATCATTCATGAGACGAATGTGTGGGCGATCTACCAGCTAGCCTTCCAGACCCACAGTCTGCCACAGCAGTCAGCTCACGAGCTGGACAAGATTGATGACATTGGGGACCGGTAATCTGATAGACGCAAGAATAAATATCCATGTCCTTCACGTGTGCTTCAAGTCACGCAGCGTGTAAACTTCTGCCTGCCTTGCCCATTCCGACCAAGGTGCCCCATCTACTAGTCCCACCCGCCCGCATTGGGCCCAAATCCCTCTGAATCTTTCATAGAAACATAGAAACATAGAAAATAGGTGCAGGAGTAGGCCATTCGGCCCTTCGAGCCTGCACCGCCATTCAATATGATCATGGCTGATCATCCAACTCAGTATCCTGTACCTGCCTTCTCTCCATACCCCCTGATCCCTTTAGCCACAAGGGCCACATCTAACTCCCTCTTAAATATAGCCAATGAACTGGCCTCAATTACCCTCTGTGGCAGAGAATTCCACAGATTCACCACTCTCTGTGTGAAAAAAAACTTTCTCATCTCGGTCCTAAAAGACTTCCCCCTTATCCTTTCCTATCTGTGCACCTGTCCAAATGTCTGTTAAATGTTGCCATACTTCCTTTCCTCCTCTGGCACCTCGTTCCATTTACCCACCACGTTCTGTGTGGAAAAGTTTCCCCTCGGGTTCCCATTAAGTCTTTTCCCTCTCACCTGAAACCTGTGACCTCTGGTTCTTGACTCTCCTTCTCCGGGTAAAAGACCTGTGCAGAAGTGTGCGGTACGGTGGCGCAGCGGGTAGAGCTGCTGCCTCACAGCGCCAGAGACCCGGTTTTGATCCTGACTCCGGGTGCTGTCTGTACGGAGTTTGCACGCTCTCCCTGTGACCCATGTGGGTTTTCCTCAGGATCTCCGGTTTCCTCCCACACTCCAAATACGTAGGTTAATTGGCTTGGTATAAGTGTAAATTGTCCCTAGTGTGTGTAGGGTAGTGTTAGTATGCGGGGATCGCTGGTCGGTGTGGACTCGGTGGGTCGAAGGGCCTGTTTCCGTGCTGTATCTCTAAACGAAACTCAAAAAAAAAAATATTGCCAACTCAGCACTAAATCCTGGCAGAGTGTGTGATAACGCTGCCAGTTAGCATGTAGAATGCATAGTGGGGTATGTGACTGTGATCATGTCTGACCAGTCCTTTGAGCAACCAGCAAAGACAGTTTACTGAGAAATCATAAGAGAGCTCATTACAGAAGCTGATTCACCATCTAATCTATGCAGCGTGATGTTACAAGGCAACCCCAGTTTGTGGAGAATGATTGCTTGCACGGTTGTGTTTTGCCATGCTGCCCTGTTGCACTGATAGACCTTTGACTTGGTCTTGGTTTGGCGGCAGCTCTGCCCAAGACTGAGAGACATTGCAGAGAGTTGTGGATGTGGCCCAGTCCGTCACACAGACCAAACTCCCCACTATTTTACCCCGTTTATGCTTCGCGGTGTCTGGGAAAAAGCAGCCAACGGAATCGAAGACTTGTCCCACCCCGGTTATCCCATCTTCTCCCCGCTCCCGGTCTGGCAGAAGGCACAGAAGCTTGAAAGCGCGCACCACCAGACTCAGGAACAACTTCTTCCCCTCTGTTATCAGGCTTCTCAACGGTCCTTCCATGAGCTAGGGAACTGTCCGATTCACCTCTACCCCATTGCGGACATTGGACTTTGTCTCTGGAACTGGTGCGCTACAATGCTGAGAACTATATTCTGCACTCTGTATCTCCCCCTTCGCTCCACCTGTTGTACCTGTTTGTCTTGATTGCATTTTTACGTGCTGTTATCTGATTTGATTGAATAGTCTACAACACAGAGCTTTTCACCGTACACTGTTGACTCCTGCTCTAAACAGCCACAGTACAAGTGATTGGGGAAATCGGGGAAGTGCTGGAGTGATTCAGCGGGTCAGGCAGCATCTCTGGAGAAAAAGGATATATGACGTTTCGGGCCGGGACCCTTCTTCAGACCCTGCAGAGTTACTGCAACTGGCTTCAGCGCCGTTCACAAGTTATGGGAGCGGAACTATGGGAGCTGCAAACAAACCAAAGTGCAAGTGATTGGGGAAATCTCCTCTCGATGGGGCTTGGTGTTTATCCTGCTGCCAGTGACAATGATTAGAATATTATGGGCAGTCACAGTGGCGCAGCGGTAGAGTTGCTGCCTTACAGCGAATGCAGCGCCGGAGACCCGGGTTCGATCCCGACTATGGGCGCCGTCTGTACGGAGTTTGTACGTTCACCCCGTGACCTGCGTGGGTTTTCTCCGAGATCTTCGGTTCCCTCCCACACTCCAAAGACGTGCAGGTATGTAGGTTAATTGGCTTGGTAAATGTAAAAATTGTCCCTAGTGGGTGTAGGACAGTGATAGTGTGAGGGGATCATTGGTCGGCACGGACCCGGCGGGCCGGAAGGACTGTTTCCGCGCCGTATCTCTAAAGCTAAAATTAATTGAATGACTGCGATAACTCGGCAAGTTTATTCTGTGAGCAGTTGAGCTAAATGGAAACATGCAGCTCATCTTAATGGCAAAACCAACTCCACAAAATTGGATTGCTCGGCGAGCTTTTCTTCCCCTGCAGATAGAGGCGCTTATTGCTTTCAGTTTCAATGGCGAAGGCATTAATTAAATAACTTAACAGGGGCGGAACAGCGGCGCAGCGGTAGAGTTGTTGCCTTGCAGCGCCAGAGACCCAGGTTCCATCCTGAACACACGGGTGCTGTCTGTGTGGAGTTTGTACGTTCTCCCTGTGACCGTGTGGGTTTTCTCCGGGTGCTCTGCTTTCCTCCAACGTTGTAAAGATGTGCAGGTTTGTAGGTTAATTGGCTTGTGTGAATCGTGTTCCCAGTGTGCAGGATGGAGCTAGTGAACGGGTGATTGTTAGTCGGTGTGGTCTCGATGGGTCAATGTGGGCCCTGTTTCAATGCTGTATCCAAACTAAACTAAACTAATCAGTTGAGAAAAGCAGTGACATGCATGCACGTTGATATTGTAGCAGGTAAGACTGTCGTAAACCTAGATGTAATACTAAAGAAAAAAAGATAAAGCAAAGATTGTGTCTGAAGAAGGGTCTCGCCCCGAAAAGTCGCCCATTCCTTCTCTCCAGAGAGGCTGCCTGTCCCGCTGAGTTACTCCAGCATTTTGTGTCTACCTTTGGTCTAGACCAGCATCTGCAGTTCCTTCCTGCACAAAAGAAAATAATACTGTCAGGTACATGGAATCCTTTTGAACCACAGGGAAGATGAGGTGTTGTGTTGCTTTGGACTTAGAGGTAAAGTTGCCAACCGTCCCGTATTAGCCGGGACATCCCGTATTTTGGGTTAAATTGTTTTGTCCCGTACGGGACCGCCCTTGTCCCATATTGGTAGGGTTGCCAACTTCCTCACTCCCAAATACGGGACAAAAGGTGACGTCACCGCCCAGCACCCCACGTGACCTCACCCAGCCAGCGGCCACGTGCTCCCGCTCCACAAATGGCACAAGATACATGAAAGATGAAACTAAAGTGACGAGTGGAATGGCTTGGGGGATGGGCAAAACTTGGGGAGGGAGGAGGGGGGTGGGGGAGTCAGTCTCAATCTACCCCACGACAGAAGGGGGAGGAGTTGTGCACTTTGATAGCCACAGGGATGAAGGATCTCCTGTGGCGTTTGTTCTGTGCTGCATCTCGGTGGAACGAGTCTGTTGTTGAAGGTGCTCCTCAGGTTGACCAGTGTGTCGTCGGGAGAGGGTGGGGGGGGGGAGGGTGGGGAGGGGGGGGTGAGGGTGGGGGGGGGGTGAGCTGCATTGTATTTGCTGTACGTAAAGAAGTAAAGTTCGATTCGGTTGCAGAGTTTGACAGCTGGCTCATTCACTTTGAACGATAGCATTGAGGCAGAAGGAAAAGTAGCAGAGAATTGACCATCTTGACCAACGCTCTTACCCTGACTGCTACCAGTTCCACAGCACTCAACAACACTTGCATAAACAGAGATAGCTTGAGAATTTATGGGCCCGTAGTAAACTCTCAGACCTATTTGTAGACAGACCGATAAGCAAAACCATTCCCCACTGCAATCTACCTCAGTTTGTTTGCACAACCATTTTAGTTTACTTTAGTTTAGTTTAGAGATATAGTGTGGAAATAGGCCCATCGGCCCACCTAGGCTAGTGTACGGGGTGATCGCTGGTCGGCACGGACTCGGTGGGCCAAAGGGCCTGTTTCCGTGCTGGATTTCTAAAGTCAAAAGCCTAAAGACAATGCATTACAAACACGAATGCATTGCCTATTTTTCATGTGCATCATTCATTTTTTTGCATAGATAAGCACAAAAAGCTGGAGTTACTCAGCGGGTCAGGCAGCATCTCTGGAGAAACGAGAATAGGTGATTTTTTGGGTCGAGACCCTTCTTCAGACCCTTTTTGTTTTTTGGTACCTCCCTTCCTCCAGCTTTCCACCTATCCCCCTGTCGTATCTGTTTGTTCAGTAGAGTTTCAGTTTGCCTCCTCCGTTAATAGATCTTTCCTTTGCCTTTCTCAGCCCTCCCCCACCAGCCCCGACTCCCTGTTCCAACCCGTTCCCTCTCTCTGACCACCTACATCTCTGCCTTCTCTCTGGAAGAATGTTTTACACTCCTGCTGCCCTGCAAAATACCAAGACAGATCGCGCACACACACAGTCAAAACAGAATCAGATAAGATGCAGAACAATAGACGACAAGAAGCAGAAAAGAAGAAAAAAAACAGACACTTAAAAAGGCAAAGTTTTATAGTTTTTGCACACTTCCAATAGGTAGTTTCTTTAGTTCCACCCTCAATAATGACGATACTTGGAATTTTCCCAATTCTTAAGGGCGGCACGGTGGCGTAGCGGTAGAGTTGCTGCCTCACACCACTTTCATCACCGGAGACCCTGGTTCGATCCCGACTACGGGCGCCGTCTGTATGGAGTTTGTACGTTCTCCCCGTGACCTGCGTGGGTTTTCTCCGTGATCTTCGGTTTCCTCCCACACTCCAAAGATGTACAGGTTTTTAGGCTAATTGGCTTGGTATAAATGTAAAAAAATATCCCTAGTGTGTGTAGGACAGTGTTAATGCGCAGGGACCACTTGTCGGTGCAGACTCGGTGGGCCGAAGGGCCTGTTTCCGCGCGGATTCTCTAAAGTCTAAAAGGCTAAATACCTAGATGACAATAGACAATAGACAATAGGTGCAGGAGGAGGCCATTCGGCCCTTCGAGCCAGCACCGCCATTCAATGTGATCATGGCTGATCATTCTCAATCAGTACCCCGTTCCTGCCTTCTCCCCATACCCCCTGACTCCGCTATCCTTAAGAGCTCTATCTAGCTCTCTCTTGAATGCATTCAGAGAATTGGCCTCCACTGCCTTCTGAGGCAGAGAATTCCACAGATTCACAACTCTCTGACTGAAAATGTTTTCCCTCATCTCCGTTCTAAATGCCCTACCCTTTATTCTTAAACTGTGGCCCCTTGTTCTGGACTCCCCCAACATTGGGAACATGTTTCCTGCCTCTAACGTGTCCAACCCCTTAATAATCTTATACGTTTCGATAAGATCCCCTCTTATCTTTGGCAATTTTTAAATTATGGTGGTGGCTGTTTTGTTGTTGTTTGTGTAACTATTATTATAAATTATTGAATAATCATTTAATTTTGTAAAAAAAAAGACAGCAACTCCAGAAACATGGCGACTCTTTGTGTAGTTTAGTTGAGAGATACAGCGCGGAAACAGGCCCTTCGGCCCATCGAGTCCGTGCTGACCAGCGATCCCCACACATCTCCTCTCATCCTTCTAACATATTGCACTGCTGTAAATGATCTGTGAAAATTATTGACTCAGACAGATTGTAATGAAGCTGCAGAAAGCAGGATTGGGGGAATCTCTGGTCACTTTTCAATAGCCAAGAAAGTCTCTTTGCCCTTTCTATTCACTTTCCAAACCTCACCTGTCAAATTTGCAAGTCACAAATTATATTTCAGTGTCGCAGTGTTAAAAAAAAAACTTGTTTAATGAACACACCCAAGGATATATATCATTTCCTCATTTCCAAATATATCTCGACCCGAAACGTCACCATTCCTTCTCTCCAGAGATACAGTAATACAGAACTTTATTGTCATTCGGTACCGAGATACCGAACAAAATTACATTTCCAGCGGTCACAGAACACAACAAAAAAGAAAAGAACACAGGACACCCGACCCCAACACAAACATCCATCACAGTGACTCCAAACACCCCCTCACTGTGATGGAGGGCAACAAAACTTCCACTCTCTTCCCCCACTGCCTGTCCCGCTGAGTTACTCCGACATTTTGTGACACCTATCATTTCCTTGATCCGCTCAAAATTCTATGTGAGACGATGAATTGGGAGACTGACTCTCAATACATCTGGGGCAAAAGTCACAAAGCAAACCAAAGGACTCGACAACAGAGCTAGAAGGTGTAGGAAAGAACTGCAGATGCTGGTTTAAATCGAAGATAGACACAAAATGCTGGAGTGACTCAGAGGGACAGGCAGCATCTCTGGAGAGGTTTTTGGGTCGAGACCCTTCGTCAGACTGAACTGTGTCACAGTGTCACAGAACTATAGCAATGGTCAGGACAGTTCAGCTGACAATCCATTTTCTTTTTTAGATCAGTTTTGTTTAGTTTAGAGATACAGCGCGGAAACAGGCCCTTCGGCCCACCGAGTCCGCACCGACCGGCAATCCCCGCACATTAACACTATCCTACACACACTAGGGACAATTTACATTTATACCAAGCCAATTAACTTACAAACCTGCACGTCTTTGGAGTGTGGGAGGAAACTGGCGATCTCGGAGAAAACCCACGCAGGTCACGGGGAGAACGTGCAAACTCCGTACAGACAGTGCCCCTAGTCGGGATCGAACCCGGGACCCTGGCGCTGTAAGGCAGCAACTCTACCGCTGCACCACCGTGCCACCGTTAGCTGTGCTGCCCTTTAGGTTGCTGAAAAAGAATTCACAATATAAAGTAATTGATTTATAAAATGCTTGATTACCAAATACTTCACAATATGCTGGCCTCAGAGAAAGTGAAGACAACTCAAGTCAGAACTTTAATTACATTTGCAAGGAATCCCTTTATCGGAGATCATAAGGTCATAAAGAATAGGAGTAGAATTAGGCCATTCGGCCCATCAAGTCTACTCCACCGTTCAATCATGGCTGATCTATCTCTCCATCCTAACATAGAAAATAGAAACATAGAAAATAGGTGCAGGAGTAGTCCATTCGGCCCTTCAAGCCAGCACTGCCATTCAATATGATCATGGCTGATCATCCAAAATCAGTACCCCTTTCCTGCTTTCTCCCCATATCCCTTGATTCCATTAGCCCTAAGAGCTATATCTAACTCTCTCTTGAAAATATCCAGTGAATTGGCCTCCACTGCCTTCAGTGGCAGAGAATTCCACAGATTCACAACTCTCTGGGTGAAAAAGTTTTTCCTCATCTCAGTCCTAAACGGCCTACCCCTTATTCTTAAACTGTGATCCCTGGTTCTGGACTCCCCCAACAAGACTCCCCCTAGCTGTCCAATCCCTTAAGAATTTTATATTTTTCTATAAGATCCCCACTCATCCTAAATTCCAGCGAATATAAACCCAGTCGATCCATTCTTTCATCATATGTCAGTCCCGCCATCCTGGGAATTAACCTGGTGAACCTACGCTGAACTCCCTCAACTGCAAGAATTTCCATCCTCAAATTAGGAGACCAAAACTGCGCACAGTACACCAGGTGTGGTCTCACCAGAGCCCTGTACAACTGCAGTAGGACCTCTTTGCTCCTAAACGCAAATCCTCTCACTGTACCATTTGCTTTCTTCACTGCCTGCTGTACCTGCATGCTTGTTTTCAGTGATTGATGTACAAGCACACCCAGGTCTCATTGCACTTCCCCTTTTCCTAATCTGACACCATTCAGATAATAATCTGCCTTCTTGTTCTTTCTAACCCCATTCTCCTGCCTTCTCCCCTTAACCTCTGACACCTGTACTAATGAAAGTTATGCATTTACTCTTCCCACGGGGTCCATTTCAATCGCATTTAAACATATTGAACTCTTGATATTTTTGATGCAATTATATGTTGGCCTTCATCACGAGAGGATTTGAGTAGAGGTCCTTCTGCAGTTGTACAGGACGCTGGTGAGACCACAACTGGAGTATTGTGTGCAGTTTTGGTCTCCTAATTTGCAGAAGGACATCCTTGCTATTGAGGGAGTGCAGCGTAGGTTCACGAGATTAATCCCCGGGATGGCGGGACTGTCATCTGAGGTAAGATTGGAAAGACTGGGCTTGAATTCACTGGAGTTTAGAAGGATGGGAGGGGATCTTATAGAGACGTATAAAATTGTAAAAGGACTGGACAAGCTTGATGCAGGAAAAATATTCCCAATGTTGGGGGAGTCCAGAACCAGGGGCCACAGTGTGACAATAAAGGGGAGGCCATTTAAAACTGAGGTGAGAAGAAACACCCAGAGAGTTAGGAATTTGTGGAATTCTCTGCCACAGAAGGAAGTGGAGGCCAATTCACTGGATGAATTGAAAAGAGAGTTAGTTAGAGCTCTTGGAGCTAGTGGAATCAAGGGATATGGGGAGAAGGCAGGCACGGATTACTGATTGTGGATGATTAGCCATGATCACAATGAATGGTGGTGCTGGCTTTGAAAGGCCAAATGGCCTCCTCCTGCACCTATTTTCTATGTTTCTATGTGTCTATGTGCCCCAATATCTCAGCAGAGAACTGTTCACCAACTTTCTAACACTTACCAGTGATCAGTTATAAGAAAAGTTAACTTTAATTGGCTTCAGTGCAAGTGTAAATTGTCCCTAGTGTGTGTAGGATAGTGTTAATGTGCAGGGACCGCTAGTCGGCGCGGACTCGGTGGGTCGAAGGGCCTGTTTCCACGCTGTATCTCTAAACCAAACTAAACTTGAGATGAGCTGTTCACTTCTGGCGGGAATGGCCGAGTCTCTGGTCCAGCAGCTTTTACATTTGCGAGCTAGCTTTGATTTGGCTGGGCGTGCACATTCTGTCAGCAGTCAGTTCCAATGATTCTTCAGACATGTTTTGCGATTGGGCTTATCGTCTTCGAATAATACCAATCTTGTATCATCACTGGTCAGAATTTTAATCACCACATTGGAAGTAAAAATGATAAAGGAGTAAAGTCACATTGACACTCACAACTTACATAACAGCCTAGAGTTCATCTTGACCCTCCTTACATTTTACAGTACACTTGTAGCAAACTGTTTATATCTGTTCAAGTTTAAAGTTGCACTAGACCAAGTGGACCCGTTGGGCCCAAACCTCCTCCATTGGTGCAGCACCCTCTCCTCCCCAACTCCCCCCTCTCCTCTCCCCTCCTTCCTCCCTCCCCCCTCCCCCCTCCTTCCTCCCTCTCCCCTCTCTCCTCCCCCTCCCTCCCCACTCCCCCACTCCCCTCCCCCCCTCGCCCCCTCCTCCCCTCCCTCCCTCCTCCCCCTCCCTCCCTTGGAGATAGATTTAAACTTTAAAATGTGACTAACTTTAAAAATATAACACCAATTTCAATGAAACTTCTTTCATTAGCACCAAAGGGACGACGGTGAGTAAGGTGGGCCTAAAATTGTCGCGCTATCGTGTACCGTTTTGGCTGTAGTTCAGGAACATTATCTTGCACCTTTGTTGTAAGATAGTTTGTACCAGTTTGCTCTGCTGTACTGCCAGTTTATGAGATTTAACAGATTGTATAATAAAAACTAAACTATCAAACAGATTCCATTTGTCTAAATAAGACTGTCATTCACAAATTGTTCATAAGGTCTTAAGTGATAGGAGCAGAATTAGGCCATTCGGCCTATCAAGTTTACTCTGCCATTCAACCATGGCTGATCTATCTTTCCCTCCCAACCCCCATTCTCCTGCCTTCTCCCCGTAACCCCTGACACCATTGTCACGGTAAGAGAACTCGGGCAAAAATGAGATTTCAGCTGCAGGATATAAATAATGATGTAACTGGAAATCTGCTGATAAATCACGGCAAAATAAGAAGTGTTGGAACAAAGAACCGCAGATGCTGGTTAATGCACAAAAGACACAAAGTGCTGGAGTAACTCGATGGGTCAGGCAGCATCCCTGTAGTCTGAAGAAGGGTCTTGAGGTAAAACTTCACCTATTCCTTTTCTTCAGAGATGCTGTCTGACCTGCTGAGTTACTCCAGCTTAGAAACATAGAAAAATAGGTGCAGGAGTAGGCCATTTGGCCCTTCGAGCCAGCACTGCCATCCAATATGATCATGGCTGAACATCCAAAATCAATACCCCGTTCCTGCTTTCTCCCCATATCCCTTGATTCCATTAGCCCTCAAAGCTAATTCAAACTCTCTTTTGTGAAAACATCCGGTGAATTGGCCTCCACTGCCTTCTGTGGCAGAGAATTCCACAGATTCACAACTCTCTGGGTGAAAACATTTTTCCTCATCTCAGTCCTAAATGGCCTACCACTTATTCTTAAACTGTGACCTGCCTTGATCTGGACTCCTCCAACATTGGGAACATTTTTCCTGCAATTCCTTATTGCAGGAAAAATGTTGGAGAGGTGACGTTTCAGGAAAATGTGGAGAGGTGACGTTTCAGGTTGAGACCATTCTTCAGACCCGGGCAAAAATAAGCTGTGGAGATGTGAAAGGAATAACAGTTTTAATTCTGCTTAAACATAGAAAATAGGTTCAGGAGGAGGCCATTTGGCCCTTCAAGCCAGCACCGCCATTCATTGCGATCATGGCTGATCATCCACAATCAGTAACCCGTGCCTGCCTTCTCCCCATATCCCTTGATTCCACTAGCCCTGAGAGCTCTATCTAACTCTCTTTTAAATTCATCCAGTGCTTGTGTGTATTTGCGAAGTGCTAAAGATAGAGCCGTTTAAACCCAGGCGTTGAGATGAGTAATTGAATGAGAATCCAGTCGCAAGACTGCAAGAATCGAACCTTCTTCATTTATGGCATTGTTTCTGCGTGTTTGCAAATGACCCACAACCAGGATTACTCCGCTAAAGGAGCTCTTGGCTAAAAGAAAAAAAGAAAAAAATATATTAAAAAACCAGTCCTCTAATGGGTTATTGGCATAGTTTAGTTACTGCTGTGAAATTCTCATCTGCACACATCGCAGGAAGTGAGCTTCTGCCAAGTACATCCTCAGCAGTGCCAGCGAGATTGACTCCAGCACTGTTCTTCACGAGGGAACCTCTGACAACAAATGAATAGCAATCGTGACCCAGAACGGAAAAAAGTAAACACAATGTCACAGAACGAACAGAGGTTTTCCACCACCGACAGGATGACAAATCGGACTCTTTGCAAAGAAAGAAAGAGAGTTAGTCTTTGTATGCTGAACGCATTTAAGTTTCCTGGTAGCATTAAGCCTGTTTGCCTTTTGCATCAACAGGGGTAAAAACAAATTAAATGCATCCCCCAGCTTTGTTGTAACTCAAAGTCATTTCTGTTGTCTAAGCCTTCAAAAACTTCTGTGTCATCGTGACATTTTTCTCCCTGGTCTAAAGCCAGATGATATACTATTTAAGGCCTTGTAATAGATGGCATTTTGAATGGTTGGAACGCTTATTTACACAGTTTTAAACAATCCAGTCACATCCGTTGATCATTTTTACTGTAATGCGCACCGCGACCATCAATTAATCTTGCAAACAATATTATCCTTTCATGCAAGTCGCCGTTAGAAGCACCAGAGTGTGGCAATCACAACAGGTCTCTATAAGTAAGGGTTGTATTGAATGGATTCCTTACTGCAAATCTCTTTCAATAAAGGTCACAGTGAATGGAGTCATAGAGTCACGCAGTGTAGAAACAGGTCCTTTGGTCCAACTTGCCCACACCGACCAGCTTGCCCATACCAGCTACACTAGTCCCACCTGCCTGCATTTGGTCCATATCCCACTAAACCTGTCCTATCCATGTACCTGTCTAAATGTTTCTTAAACATTGCGATAGTACCTGCACGTGTTTTAATTTAGTTTAGAGATACAGCGCGGAAACAGGCCCTTCTGCCCGCCGAGTCCACACCGACCAGCGATCCATACACGCACAATTTAGGGACAATTTACAATTTTACCAAGCCAATCAACGTACAAACCTGTACGTCTTTGGATTGTGGGAGGAAACCGGAGCACCTGGAGAAAACCCACACAACTCACGGGGAGAACGTACAAACTCTGTGCAGACAGCACCCGTAGGCAGGATCGAACCCATGTCCCAGTGCTGCAAGGCAGCAACTCTACCGCTGCGCCACCGTGCCGTCCTATCCTTTAAGATATCTTTAATTAAAAGTGGAGAATCCCTTTCGTATTGCAAATTAACAATTTTCTTATTGATTTTGATTAGAGCATTAGCTAAACACTTTTGGTCTGATGGATTTATATTATCCTCAAAAAATCCCCAATGTTTTTATTTATTTCCACCCAACATGGACTGGATAACATTTAATGCTAAGTTTTTTCCTTTGGTATCAATGTTTGTTTTCGTTCGGTCCAACAATTTCCAAGAAACTGCTGTTTACTTTAAACGTTTGCAGATTAGCATTTAATAACATAAAATGTTATTGGGCTTTTACAGAACCTGTATTGTTTCATATTGGTAGAGAGTGCCGAACAAGAGGGGAGTCAGTCTCAGTCTACCCCATGACAGAAGGGGGAGGAGTTGTACAGTTTGATAGCCACAGGGAAGATGGATCTCCTGTGGCGTTCTGTGCTGCATCTTGGTGGGACCAGCCTGTTGCTGAAGGTGCTCCTCAGGTTGACCAGCGTGTCATGGAGGGGGTGAGCTGTATTGTACAAGATGCTCCGCAGTTTGAGGAGCATCCTCCCCTCCAAGACCACCTCCCGTGAATCCATCTCCACCCCCATGACGGAGCCAGCCTTCCTGATGAGCTTGTTGATCCTGTTGGCATCCGCGGCCTTCGCCCTGCTGCCCCGGCACACGGCGGCGAAGAAGATGGCACTGGCCGCCACCGATTGATAGAACATCTGCAGCATCTCACATCTGCAGACGTTGAAGGAGCGGAGCCTTCTCGAAAAGTACAGCCGTCTGTGTCTTTTCTTCTACGGGGCCTCAGCGTTCCTGGACCAGTCCAGTTTACTGTCCCGGAACACTCCAAGGTCTCCTCCATTTTGAGCAGGTGACTGGCATTGAGAGAATAATGGCTGACAGCAAGGTGTGGTGTGTGCAGGGTATTAAACATTCTGGAAGAGCAACCTTTAACAGGGGAGCCTAAACTATTATTTATGGATCTGGCAGCATATCTGTTCCTCTTGCCCGTACCGGGAACGTCAGAGTGTTCAAAACATTTTTTTTAAATTCTCTTTAAGCCTGAGTTTAGTTTCGATTATTGCCACGTGTATTGAGGTACAGCGAAAAGCCTTTTTGTTGCGTGCTCTCCAGATTATACATGATTACAGTCATGCCGTCCTCAGGGTACTGACTCAGGATAAAGGGAATAACATTTCACGCAAGATGAAGTCCAGTAAAGTCCGATCAAAGATAGTCCGAAGGTCTACATTAGAAACATAGAAACATAGAATAGAGGTGCAGGAGTCATCCATGCGGCCATTCGAGCCAGCACCGCCATTCAGTATGATCAAGGCTGAAATCAGTATCCCGTTCCAGCCTAAAATCAGTACCCCGTTCCTGCTTTTTCCCCATATCACTTGATTCCGTTAGCCCGAAGAGCTAAATCTAACGGTGGCGCAGTGGTAGAGTTGCTGCCTTACAGCGAATACAGCGCCGGAGACTCGGGTTCAATCCTGACTACGGGCGCCGTCTGTATGGAGTTTGTACGTTCTCCCCGTGACCTGCGTGGGTTTTCTCCGAGATCTTCGGTTTCCTCCCATACTCCAAAAATGTACAGGTATGTAGGTTAATTGACTGGGTAAATGTAAAAATTGTCCCTAGTGTGTGTAGGATAGTGTTTGTGTGCGGGGATCGCTGGGCGGCGCGGACTCGGTGGGCCGAAGGGCCTGTTTCTGCGCTGTATCTCTAAATCTAAAATCTAAATCTAAAAATCTAACTCTCTTGAAAACATCCAGTAAATTGGCCTCCACTGCCTTCTGTGGCAGAGAATTCCACAGATTCATAACTCTCTGGGTGAATTTTTTTTTCTTCATCTCAGTCCTAAATGGCCTACCCCTTTTTCTTAAACTGTGACCCCTAGTTCTGGACTCCCCCAACATCGGGAACATTTTTCCTGCATCTAGCCTCTCCAATCCCTTAAGAATTTTACATGTTTCCATAAGATCCCCTCTCATTCTTCTAAATTCCAGTGAATACAAGTCCAGCCGACAATGAGGTAGATGGTAGGTCGGGATCGTTGTCCAGTTGGTGTGAGGATGATCTTCTACCTTCACAGAGAGAAAACCTGTTCTCTGGCGCTGTGAGGCAGCAACTCTACCGCTGTGCCATCGTGCCGCCCTTGAAATTCAGACCTCTTATCACACAGCTAAAATAGTTTCAATCATCAAGGAAATGTTTCTATTGTGATAAATACACCACAAACTATTTTCCAGTAAATTGAAATAAATAGTGTGATTACTCTGCAGTCTAATCAACTTGTGCTAAAGGTTTTGACAAGTTCAATTGAAGATAAATAAACATTAGTATTTCAGAGAAAAAAACCCACACACAGCACAGCACAGAAGGCTGTGGAGGCCAAGTCAATGGATATTGTTATGGCAGAGATAGATAGATTCTTGATTAGTACGGGTGTCAGGGGTTATGGAGAGAAGGCTGGAGGATGGGTAGGGAGGAACTGCAGATGATGGTTTACACCGAAGATAGACACAAAATGCTGGTGTAACTCAGCGGGTCAGACAGCATCTATGGATTGACGTTTCGGGGTGAGACCCTTCTTCAGGCTAAGTTAGAACTTCAGTCTGAAGAAGGGTCTCGACCTGAAACGTCACCCATTCCTTCTGTCCAGAGATGCTGCCTGTCCCGCTGAGTTACTCCGGCATGATGTGTCTATCTTAGGCAGGAGAATGGGGTTAGGAGGGAGAGGAAGATCAGCCATGATTGAATGGCGGAGTAGACGTGATGGGCTGAATGGCCTGATTTTGCGCCTCTTTTGAAAAGTGCTGAGACTTTCAGCGCAGGGACCAAGCGGCTGCTCACAGGGAAACCTGGGAAAGTTTTTAAAGGAGGGGGAAGAAGAGAAGAGGGGAAGAAAATGTGGAAATGATGGAACGAGAGCCTGGCATTGTTGCGGTAATGGGGGAATCGCGATTGAGTTGATGTTGTTGCCAATTATCTTCAATTCCCAGCCACCCTGGATCTGCGCAAAAGACCAAGTGCCTGAGGAACTCCACGGGTCAGGCAACATCTTTGGAGCGAATGGACAAACGATGTTTTGGATCTGGGTCCTCCTTCATCCGTCACTTAAAGGTCCCAATTCCGCCCGTTGCCTGTCTATTGCCTCCACACTCAACGACATACAGGCTTGTAGGTTAGTCAGCTTCGGTAAAATCGCACATTGTCCCCGGTGTCCTGTGAGACTGTGTTGGCGTGCGGGGATCGCTGGTCGGCGCATACTCGGTGGGCCGAAGGGCCTGTTTCCGTGCTGTATCCATATGCTCCGGTTTCCTCCCACGCTCCAAAGACGTACAGGCTTGTAGGTTATTTGGCTTCTGTAGATTAAAGGAAACCGGAGCACCCGGAGGAAACCCACACAGCTCAAGGGGAGAACGTACAAACTCCGCACAGACAGCGCCCGTCTCAGGATCTAACTACGATCTGGTCAGGGTCTCTGGCGCTGTGCCACCGTGCTGCCCTCCAACAAATGCCACTATCATATCTGCCTCCACCTGGCTGTGTGTTCCAGGCCCCCACCATGTTTTCCTCATGAACGAGATGTGGACTTTCCGATCAGTGTTGCTATCTCTTCTTTGCTTCCGAAAAGAGATTAGATGTGGCAGATCATTTATCATCTATAAATTTAAATTTATAACTGGTAAGAATTTGCACTTTTTCACCAAAACCATAAATGCAATCAGTTATAATAATGTGCAGGAAGGAACTGCAGGTGTTGGTTTAAACCGAAGATAGACGCAAAAACTCAGCGGGACAGGCAGCATCTCTGGAGAGAAGGAATGGGTGACGTTTCGGGTCAAGGCCCTTCTTCAGACTGAGTCTGAGGAAGAGTCTCGACCCGAAACGTCACCCATTCCTTCTCTCCAGAGATGCTGCTGCCTGTCAATGTATAATAATGTTATAACATTATAATAATGTTTAGCCTAATTGTGGCAAACTGATGTGGGATCTGTTCACTGGTGTGATCTTCGTAAATTACACACAGACTGAGAGACAAGAGAACGTTTCAACTGGGGAGCTGGACCCCATTGCAGAGGCCTTGCATGCCTCTCTCAAATATCACTTGCACGTCCAAAATAAAACCGCTGTGCTCCATCCCACACTACTCCACAAATCCCCAAGAGAGACGATTGTTTGAAACAGGGCTCTCTCTGGTAAAGGGCTCTGAAAGATTTCTGGAGAAATGTCAAAACCAGGCTAACGAAAGCCATGAGGTGAAACAAATCACAAACGCTCTTTCGCATTTCACTGATCAGCGTAACTTGGGCCTTGCAGCTCTGAAGAAGCCCTCGATGAAATGTTGCGCAGGTAAAGGTTCGGAGATATTAAAAATAATTTAGTAATGACTGAATGCAACTTTAATTGGGGAGTAATCTCATGAATGAAGTTCAGTTCAGTTCGGTTTAGTTTATTGTCACATGTATTGCTTGTACAGTGAAGGTCATAAGGTCATAAGTGATAGGCGCAGAATTAGGCCATTCGGCCCATCCATTCTACTCTGCCATTCAATCATGGCTGATCTATCTCTCCCTCATAGTCCCAATCTCTTGCCTTCTCCCCATAATCCCTGACACCTGTACTAGTGAAGAATCTATCTATCTATTTCTGCCTTAAATATATCCATTGACTTGGCCTCCACAGCCTTCTGTGGCAAAGAATTCCGCAGATTCACCGCCCTCTGACTAAAGAAATTCCTCCTCATCTCCTTCCTAACAAAACATCCTTTAATTCTGAGGCTGTGACCTCTAGTCCTAGTACTCTCCCACTAGTGGAAACATCCTTTCCAAATCCACTATATCCAAGCCTCTAACTATTCGGTAAGTTTCAATGATGTCTCCCCTCATTCTTCTAAACTCAGTGAAAAGCTTTTGTTCCCTGCGGACCAGCCAGAGGAAAGACAATACGTGATAACACCTGGGTGTACAGATGCATGATAAGGGAATAACGTTTCGTACAAGGTAAAGCCAGATCAAAGATAGTCCCAAGGTCCCCGCTGAGGTAGATAGTAGTTCAGGACTGCTCTCTGGTTGCGGTTCGATGGTTCAGTTGCCTGATAACTAAGGTGCATCCAGGCTGATAAATCTCTTTCTTTAATTGAATAACTTGCACTTCCACAATCAGGGGTGGCACGGTGGCGCAGCGGTAGAGTTGCTGCCTTACAGCGGCAGCGACCTGTGTTAGACCCTGACTACAGGTGCTGTCTGCACGGAGTTTGTGACCACGAGGGTTTTCTCCGGGTGCACCGGTTTCCTCCCACACTCCAAAGACGTACAGGTTTGTCGGTTGATTTGGTTTAGGTACAAATAGTAAATCGTCCCTGGTGTGTGTAAGATAGTGCCGTGTATCGGAGTGATTATGGACCGGTGGATATGGACTCGGTGGACTGAAGGCCCTGTTTGCACGCTGAACACAACAGTAACAAACTGTAACATGACCCCACAACCTCTATACTCAACACAGTAGATTCCGTGAGGAATCTGCATTGATAGTTAAATAGTTTCAATGTAGTCGACTTGAAGTTATTTTTGGTTGGAGAGATGAATGCTTTTGTGGGAAAGCTATAAATAAGCTACAGGGATGATCATTAGAGAGAACCAGCAGGAAGTATTAGGACTTCAGCATCAATTTGGTAAATTAGTGAACTAGATACAGGAAGCATTTAATTTAAGGAAAAATCGTACAGTTTAATATGGGCAGCAAATAATGTTCTGTGATTGAGTCAAGACACAAATTACACCCAACACACAATTTAAACTGCAGAGTGACAATTATAGTCACACGATAAATTGAAAGTGAGGTGACGGGTTAGAAAATACTATAATTTTTTGATTTTGACTTGTATTCGAGTAGGGACTGTACTAATAGTAGATGTCAGGATGACCTGATTATTGCTATATTAGTGCAAGAATGAAGTATTCAGGGCCAAAGAGACAAAGAGCAGGGAGACAGGCCATTCAGCCCAACTTGTCTGTGCTGACCCACATGGAGAAAGTGACATTCCACGTTTTGGAAGCGTGAGGGACGCACAACAGGAGAATAACTAAAGAAGGGTCTCGACCCGAAACGTCACCCATTCCTTCTCTCCAGAGATGCTGCCTGTCCCACTGAGTTACTCCAGCATTTTGCCTGTCCATCTTAGGAGGATAACTGCTTGCAGTATTTGTGCGCCTGAGAAGCTGAAGGGCTACAATTGAGGAATTGAGACTGCATATCTGAGGAATATATCGGGTTTTTCGAAATATATCGAAAATTTCTAAACACCTGTTTTTGCTTTTTTATTATGGGGTATTGTGTGTAGATCAGTGATAATTTTTTTTTTAAATAATCCATTTTAAAATAAGGCTGTAACGTAGCAAAATGTGGAAAAAGTGAAGGGATCTGAATATTTTCAGAATGCACTGAAGGTGGCGTTTCGGGTCGAGACCCTTCTTCAGACTAATTGTCTTTTGTAAATTGTCCCTCATGTGTGTAAGATAGTGTTAATGTGTGGGGATCCTACCAGGGAGAAGGCATTTCTGGATTTAGTGTTGTCTAATGAACCTGATCTGATAAGGGGACTCAAGGTAAAAGAGCCATTAGGATGCAGTGATCACAATATAAGTTTTACTCTACAAATTGAGAGGGAGAAGGGAAAATCGGAAGTGTCAGTATTACAGTATAGCAAAGGGGATTACAGAGGCATGAGGCAGGAGCTGGCCAGAATTGACTGGAAGGAGGCCCTAGCAGGGAAGACGGTGGAACAGCAATGGCAGGTATTCCTGGGAACAAGGCAGAAGTTGCAGGATCAATTTATCTCAAAGAGGAAGAAAGATTCTAAGGGGAGTAAGAGGCACCCGTGGCTGACAAGGGAAGTCAAGGACAGCATAAAAATAAAAGAGAAGAAGTATATCATAGCAAAGAAGAGTGGGAAGCCAGAGGATTGGGAATCTTTTAAAGAGCAACAGAAGATAACTAAAAAGGCAATGCGGGGAGAAAAGATGAGGTACGAGGGTAAGCTAGCCAATAATATAAAGGAGGATATTAAAAGCTTTTTTAGGTATGTGAAGAGGATTTTAGATTTAGATTTAAAGATACAGCGCAGAAACAGGCCCTTCGGCCCACCGGGTCCGCGCCGCCCAGCGATCCCCGCACACTAACACTATCCTACACCCACTAGGGACAATTTTTACATTTGCACAGCTAATTAACCTACATACCTGTACGTCTTTGGAGTGTGGGAGGAAACCGAAGATCTCGGTGAAAACCCACGCAGGTCACGGGGAGAACGTACAAACTCCGTACAGAAGGCGCCCGTAGTCAGGAAGCAACTCTACCACTGCGCCACCGTGAAAAAAAATAGTCAAGGCAAATGTGGGTCCCTTGAAGTCAGAAGCAGGGGAATTTATTATGGGGAACAAGGAAATGGCAGACGAGTTGAACTGGTACTTTGGATCTGTCTTCACTAAGGAAGATACAAGCAATCTCCCAGATGTTCTAGTGGCCAGAGATCCTAGGGGGATGGAGGAACTGAAGGAGATTCACATTAGGCAGGAAATGGTGTTGGGTGGACTGATGGGACTGAAGGCTGATCAATCCCCAGGGCCTGATGGTCTGCATCCCAGGGTACTTAAGGAGGTGGTTCTAGAAATTGTGGACACATTGGTGATCATTTTCCAATGTTCTATAGATTCAGGATCAGTTCCTGTGGATTGGAGGGTAGCTAATGTTATCCCACTTTTTAAGAAAGGAGGGAGGGAGAAAATGGGAAATTATAGGCCAGTTAGTCTGACATCAGTGGTGAGGAAGATGCTGGAGTCAATTATAAAAGACGAAATTGCGGAGCGTTTGGATAGTAGTAACAGGATCGTTCCGAGTCAGCATGGATTTACAAAGGGGAAATCATGCTTGACTAATCTTCTGGAATTTTTTGAGGATGTAACTAGGAAAATTGACAGGGGAGAGCCGGTGGATGTGGTGTACCTCGACTTTCAGAAAGCCTTCGACAAGGTCCCACATCGGGGATTAATGGGCAAAATTAGAGCACATGGTATTGGGGGTAGGGTACTGACATGGATAGAAAATTGGATGACAGATAGAAAGCAAAGAGTGGGGATAAATGGGTCCCTTTCAGAATGGCAGGCAGTGACTAGTGGGGTACCGCAAGGCTCGGTGCTGGGACCACAGCTATTTACAAATTACAACTGCATTAATGACTTGGATGAAGGGATTAAAAGTACCATTAGCAAATTTGCAGATGAAAGACTGGAGCGGCTATGCTTGTATACACTGGAATTTAGAAGGATGAGAGGGGATCTTATCGAAACATATAAGATCATTAAGGGGTTGGACAAGTTAGAGGCAGGAAACATGTTGCCAATGTTGGGGGAGTCCAGAACCAGGGGCCACAGTTTAAGAATAAGGGGTAGGCCATTTAGAACGGAGATGAGGAAAAACTTTTTCAGTCAGAGAGTTGTAAATCTGTGGAATTCATTGCCTCAGAAGGCAGTGGAGGCCAATTCTCTGAATGTATTCAAGAGAGAGCTAGATAGAGCTCTTAAGGATAGCGGAGTCAGGGGGTATGGGGAGAAGGCAGGAACGGGGTATTGATTGAGAATGATCAGCCATGATCACATTGAATGGTGGTGCAGGCTCGAAGGTCCGAATGGCCTCCTCCTGCACCTATTGTCTATTGTCTATTGGGATCGCTGGTCGCCGCAGACTCGGTGAGCCGAGCGAGAGGCATGCTCCCGTACTGTGTCTCTAAACTAAACTAAACTAAACTAAGTTGAGGTAAAAATCCTTCCCTTGTGTAAAGCCAGTTGAGTTGAGTTCTGAAGTCTTGCGCTTCATGCAGCATTGACTATCAGATTGGGGAGCTTCCAAGCATAACAATCATTGGCATGCCTTGTTGTTGGAATGCGTATGATTTGTGCAATATTACATATAATTGAATATATGCAGTTGATAGTTGTTGTTCCTCAAGCCAAAAGCCCTCGTGGTGTTTGGGAGGCTTATCTTCAACGCCGTTTCGATCTTGGGCAGATGCCATTTTGGTCGATGTCTTCAAGGTCTGCCGACTCAGCAGTCTTAAGGAAAATTAATAGCTTCGTGAAGGATGAACGATGGGGTTGAGTTTAATATGTGCAGCAGCAATTTTATGTCATAAGGAAAAGCAGTGGGATTAGGCCCATCGTCTACTCTGCCATTCAATCATGGCTGATCTATCTCTCCCTCATAACCCCATTCTCCTGCCTTCTCCCCATAACCCCAAACACCCGTACTAATCAAGAATCTATCTCTGCCTTGAAAATATCCACTGACGTGGCCTCCACAGCTTTCTGTGGCAAAGAATTCCACAGATTCACCACCCCCTGACTAGAGGCATTTCTCCTCATCTCCTTCCAAAGAAATTTCAGGCACGTCGGTCCGAGGTTTGCACAGTTTTAACACAGAACATAGAACAATACAGACACAAAAAGCTGGAGTAACTCAATGGGTCAGGCAGCATCTCTGGAGCAAAGCTGCCCAAGCAAAATAGAACAACCTAGAGTGAATTGGGCAGCTTACAACCCAGCGGTATGAATATTGATTTCTCTAACTTCAAGTAACCCTTGCATCCCCTCTCTCTCCATCCCTCCCTCCCCCGCCCAAGTCATACCAGCTTCAAAGTCGTCTTGTTGAGTCTCATTGTCTGTAACTCGTTTTCACCCAGCCCACAGCTAACAGTGGCCTGTCTCCTTTATCATCGTTTCTTTTTAACATACCTTTCATTCATCAGGCCCGCCGCGGACCTTTCATCGTCCGGCGCGGCCTGGAATGTGGCAACGACACCAGCCTGACCGTGGGAGAAGATGGCAGGGGAAGAGAAAAGACATTCTGGCCTTCCATCACAGTGAGGAGGGGACTGGAGGAGACTCACTGTGATGGATCTTTCTTTTTTTTGTGTTGGTTGGGGTTGTGTAATTTGCTTATTTTATTGCTTTTATTGTTGGACTGTGGGTGACGAAATTTCGTCCACAAAACTTGTTTTTTGGATGACAAATAAAGATATCCTGAATCCCGAATCCTATATCTCTCAATATCACCGTCTATATCTCTTTTGTCACCTTCCCTTGACTTTCAGTCTGAGGAAGGGTCTCGACCCGAAACGTCACCCATTCCTTTTCTCCAGAGATGCTGTCTGATCCCACTGAGTCACTCCAGCATTTTGTGTCTACCTACGAATTTAAAATATCCATTGACTTGGCCTCCACAGCCTTCCGTGCCAATGAATTCCACAGATTCACCACCCTCTGAATGAAGAAATTCCTCCTCATCTCTTTCCTCAAGGAACGTCCTTTAATTCTGAGGCTGTGCCCTCTGGCCCTGGACTCTCCCACTTGCGAGAACATTCTCTCCACATCCACTCCATCCAGGCCTTTCAATGTTCGTCACTGGCATCCAGAAGCTGCATCTACAATTCAGAGATACCAAGTTCACATCCTGCAGAGCTTTTCAGTCTCAGCGCAGTTTAAGATCATCTTGGAAAGTGATTATCTCTTTGTACTACTGACAGTCAGCCAATAGAGTAGGAACAATCATTAGAGGAGGAACACAAGGTCAGGAGAAGGTACATGGCATAAAAGAATATGGCCCGATGGGCTTCCACAATCCATTAGCTTCAATCTCAGTGGTATTGACACGAGCTTTTTTGGTCCAGGTTTATTTAATTACTTAAATTAAAATTCCCCAGTTGCCATGGTGGGATTTGAACTTGTGTCTTTGAATCAATGGTCCAGAACTTTGCATACTCATAACTTAACCACTACTGCTGTAATTGCTTTCATTTAACTACATCAAAGGACGCTATGAAAATGACAGATGTTAATACTTTAAAGTCGTCACTGACATTTACATAACCTTGTTTAATTACTCCGACTGCGCTAAAGACCACACTTGGTCTGAGGTTCAGCTTAGTTTAGAGATACTACACTAGTTTAGTTTAGTTTAGAGATACTGCATGGAATCAGGCCCTTCGGCCCACTGAGCCAGGGGCTATGGGGAGAAGGCAGGAGAATGGGGTTGGAAGGGAGAGATAGATCAGCCATGATTGAATGGCGTAGACTTGATGGGCTGAATGGCCTTATTCTGCTCCTATCACCTATGACCTCATGGCCTTATGGTCCGCGCCGATCAACGTTCACCCATACGCTAGTTTAGTTTAGAGATGCAGTGTGTTCGAACAGGCCCTAGTTCCATCCTATACGCCAGGGACAATTTGCAGAAACCAATTAACCCCCAAAAATGGTGCTTCTTTGGAATGTGGGGGGAAGCTGGAGGACCAGGAGAAAACCCACGAGGTCCCCGGGATGGGAGGTGATGGCTGCAATGGGCCTTTGTGGCCAGCCACAGCTGGGGCAGTAAAATGGCGCCAAAATGGCACCTCTTGCATCTGGACCCGGTGGGCTGTTCTGCCCATTCTGCTCTCACCGGGAGATTGTGCTGATGTATGGTACTATGTACGCAAAAAATGTATTTCACTCTACCTGGGTGCACACAATAATAAAGGCAGTTGAGGCTGGGACTATCCCAACATTTAAGAAGCAGTTAGACAGGTACATGGATAGGACAGGTTTGGAGGGATCTAGACCAAATGCTGACAGGTGGGACTAGGATAGCTGGGACATGTTGTCCAGTGTGGGCAGGCTGGGCTGAAGGGCCTTTTTCCACTCTGCATCACTCTATGGCTATGAATTGTTTCAGAAAAACAGGCAAAATCCTTCCTTAAAACTAATTGGAGATAATTCACATGCCATATTATAGCATTTGTGGATAGTAAAATGAATATAACCTTTCAGGGATTATCTATGTAAACATTAAAATATTTCAGAGGGCTATGGAAGAACTGTGCAATGACCATCTCCTTAAACTTTCCATGTTCACAGAATTTAGTTTAGAGACACAGCGCGGAAACGGGCCTTTCAGCCCACCGAGTCCGCACCGACCAGCGATCCCCGCACAGTAACACTATCCCACACACACCAGGGACAATTTACAATTCTACCAAGCCAATTAAACTACAAACTTAAGATGTCTTCGGAGTGTGGGAGGAAACCGGAGATCCTGGATTAAACACATGCAGTCACAGGGAGAACGTGCATGTGGGGCGGCACGGTGGCGCAGCGGTAGAGTTGCTGCTTTACAGCGAATGCAGCGCTGGAGACTCAGGTTCGATCCCGACTACGGGTGCTGCACTGTAAGGAGTTTGTACGTTCTCCCCGTGACCTGCGTGGGTTTTCTCCGAGATCTTCGGTTTCCTCCCACACTCCAAAGACGTACAGGTATGTAGGTTAATTGGCTGGGTAAATGTAAAAATTGTCCCTAGTGTGTGTAGGATAGTGTTAATGTGCGGGGATCGCTGGGCGGCACGGACTTGGTGGGCCGAAAAGGCCTGTTTCCGGCTGTATATATATATGATATATATATGATATGAAAGCACCAGTGGTAAGGATCAAACACGGGTCTCTGGCGCAGTGAGGCGGCAACTCTACCGCTGCGCCACCGTGCCGCCCCGTGCATTTAAGCCACACGGTTTCACATAAATCACCTTGTCAGCATAATGCCTTATCTCCCTAGTGGAAAAATAATTAAAGTAAATGGAATCGAGCATTTACTTCATCAGTTACAATCCACAGTTCCATGCCTTGTGATTGTGTGGAATGAACATATTTCATTTGCAACAGTTTCCAATGTTAAACCAAACACAGACTTTAATATTAGTTTAATCACTCCGTTCGTTTGCCCTGATTGTTTGTGGTTTAGTTAGGAAATACTCTAGCTGCTTTTGCGGTACTGCATTAAGAATTAAAAGGATTTCCTTCTGCTGGCATGGAGATAGTTAGACATAGTTTAGTTTAGAGATACAATGTGGAAACAGGCCCCTCGGCCCACCGGGTCTACGCCGACCAACGATCCCCCCACACTAGCACTATCCTACACACTGAGGACAGTTGACAATTTTTACCAAAACCAATCGACATACAACCCTATACAAATCTTTGGAGTGTGGGAGGAAACCGGAGCACCCAGAGGAAACCCACGCAGTTCACCGGGAGAACGTACAAACTCCGTACAGACAGCTCCCCGTAGTCAGGGTCGATCCGGGGGACCCTGGCACTGAAGGTGTTCTTACGTAACAGGTCCTTGGATACTGACTGTACGTTGCTGGAAGGATGTGGAGACTTTAGAGAGGGAGTGGGAGAGATTGACCAGGGATTAGAGAGTGGTAACGGTAAGGAGAGGTGGGGCAAACTTGGATTGTTTTCTCTGGAGTGTCATAGACTAAGGGGGGACCCAGATTGAAGCAAATAAAATTATGGAACGCACAGTGACACAGCTGGTAGTCATTGGAACTCATTGCCACAGAGGGCTGTGGAGGTCAAGTCAGTGGATATTTTTAAGGCAGAGATAGATAGATTATTGATTAGTATGGGTGTCAGGGGAGAAGGCCGGAGAATGGGGTTAGGAGGGAGAGATAGATTTTTTTAGATTTAGAGATACAGCGCGGAAACAGGCCCTTCGGCCCACTGAGTCCGCGCCGCCCAGCGATCCCCGCACACAAACACTATCCTACACACACTAGGGACAATTTTTACATTTTTACCCAGCCAATTAACCTACATACCTGTACGTCTTTTTGGAGTGTGGGAGGAAACCGAAGATCTCGGAGAAAACCCAAGCAGGTCACGGGGAGAACGTACAAACTCCGTACAGACGGCGCCCGTAGTCAGGATCGAACCTGAGTCTCCGGCGCTGCATTCGCTGTAAGGCAGCAACTCTACCACTGCGCCACCGTGCCGCAACGACAAGATAGATCAGCCATGATTGAATGGCGGAGGGGACTTGATGGGCCGAATGGCCTAATTCTGCTCCTTTCACTTATGAACTGTTGAATTTATGGTAGAGACGCTGCCTCACGATGCCAGACACCCGGGTCAAATCCTGATCTCGGGCGCTGTCTATTGTTCTCAATGTGACCATGTGGATATCCTCTGGCTGCTCCGGTTTTCCTCCCAAATCACAAAGATGTGTGTGTTTGCAGATTAATTGGCCCTCTGTAAATTGCCCCTGGTGTGTAGGGAGTGGACGTGAAAGTGGGATAGCATGGAACTAGTGTGAACGGGCGATCGATGGTGGGCGTGGAATCGATGGGCCAAAGGGCCTGTTTTCATGGTGTGTCTTTCAATCTTTCAGAGGGAGTAAGTTATCAGTCTTGTTTCCAGAATGGAAATGCAAATATTTGAAGTCGGAGCTTCAGGGTGAGAGGGGGGAGGGAAGTTAAATGGAAATTTTCCAGGCAAGATGTTTTACGCAGAGAATAGTCGAGGCCTGGAAGATGCTGCCAGAGGAGATGGTGGAGGCAGATTCGAGAGGAACGTTTACGAGGCATTAGACAGGATAGCAAGGAATGGAGAGACAAAAACTCTGTTCAGATTAGGGTTGCCAACTGTCCCGTATTAGCCAGGACATCCCGTATTTTAGGCTAAATTGGTTTGTCCCATACAGGACCGCCCTTGTCCCGTATTAGGCCCGCGGGCCGCTGTCGGCCGGGACAGTGCAGGCTAACGGAGTGTGTTCAGGGAGCAGGGCCGAGTGTGTTCGCCTAACGGAGGTTGCGTAGCAACCCGCTTCCCATCCCGGGCGGCCACCATTGGTGGAGCGGGAGCACGTGGCCGCTGGCTTGGTGAGGTCACGTGGGGCGCGGGGCGGTGACGTCACCTTGTCCCGTATTTGGGAGTGAGATAGTTGGCAACCCTAGTTCAGATAGATCGGAATAGTTTAATTTGGCACGAGGGTCGACAAAAACATGGTGTGCTGAAGGGTTTATGAAGTGTGCTGGATGACTTTTGGAAGACACTCGATGCCTTTTTAGATTAGATGTATTAAAGAGAGTTAGATATAGCTCGGGGCTAGCAGAATCAAGGGATATGGGGAGAAAACAGGAATGGGGTACTGATTCTGGATGATCAGCCATGATCACATTGAATGGCGGTGCTGGCTCGAAGGGCCGAATGGCCTTCTCCTGCGCCTATTTTCTATGTTTCTATGTTTGTTTTTAGATGAGCTGGATTGCCAAGAAAATTAGATTAATTGTCTAACTTTTTGTTATCCAAGGTGCTCGTTATATATACGCACCCACTCTCGAAAACTGTCAAACAGCAAAATACAGCAGATTTGCTTTGAAGAATCAGTCAAACTAGTTCATAAGTGATAGGAGCAGAATTAGGCCACAGCCCATCAAGTCTAATCTGCCTTTCAATCATTGCTGATTCATCGTTCCCTCTCAACCCCATTCTCCTGCCTTCTCCCCAGAATCCCTGACACCCGTACTAATCAAGAATCATTCAATCTCCACCTTAGAAATACCTCATTGACTTGGCCTCCACAGCCTTCTGTGGCAATGAATTCCACAGATTCACCACCCTCTGACTAAAGAAATTCCTCCTCATCTCCTTTCTAAATAGACGATAGATAGACAATAGGCGCAGGAGGAGGCCATTCGGCCCTTCGAGCCAGCACCGCCATTCAATGTGATCATGGCTGATCATTCTCAATCAGTACCCCGTTCCTGCCTTCTCCCCATACCCCCTGACTCCGCTATCCTTAAGAGCTCTATCTAGATACGTCCTTTGGGGCTGTGCCCTCTGGTCCTAGACTCTCCCACTAGTGGAAACATTCATTCCATCCAGGCCATTCACCATTCGGATACAGCGCGGAAACAGGCCTATCGGCCCACCGAGTCCGCCCCGACCAGCGATCCCCGCACATTAACACTACCCAACGCACACTGGGGACAATTTTACATTTATACCAAGCCAATTAATCTACAAGCCTGAACGTCTTTGGAGTGTGGGAGGAAACCGAAGATCTCGGAGAAAACCCACGCAGGTCACGGGGAGAACGTACAAACTCCATATAGACAGCACCCGTGGTAAGGATCAAACCCGGGTCTCTAGCGCTGTGAGGCAGAAACTCTACCGCTGCGCCAGTGTGCCACCCTATAAGAAAGGAATATTGCACCAGGCTACATACATTATTGAATGTAATGGTTTCGCAGTTGCTGCAATACCTTTCTGACTTTATTTCTATTGATGAATGGGTAAAACAAGATGAATTTGCTCCAAAGTTTGCATCCAGATTTGTGCCTGGCCTGCAAATGCGTTTAGATAAGGGTTGTCATCTCATGGGAGCTGTGTGTGCCATGATCTCAGAGGGATTGAATCATCTCTGGCCTTTTGGCAAAGGCGATCAAATTAGGATATTTTTCCATCATGCACAGATGTATTGTTACAAGAGTCATGGGGACACGGAGCAAAAAAGAAACACCCCCTTTCAACACACCGAATATCTGCCGACCGTCAAAAACGAATCCTGCGTTCATCCCATTTTCTTTCCTGTTTTCCAACCTCATCAACTCCCTCCAAATTCTACATGCATCTGCACGCAAGGCACAATGTACAACGGTCAATTAGCCTCATCTTAACGGAGATGGGAAGTAGTTCCGATAGTCAGACCCTGCCCACGGACCAGTTACAATGCTGGCAATGCTAATGGCACATCAAATAGTTTTATGTGCAAAGAAAGGGCATGTGATTGAGGGTTATTTATTTGCACGGAGGGAAGATTGATTTAAGGACAGGGAGAGAGGTAATGGATAGGAGAGGTTTAGAGGGGCATGGGCCAAATGTCTGCACGGAGTTTGTACGTTCTCCCCATGACCTGCGTGGGTTTTCTCCGAGATCTTCGGCTTCCTCCCACACTCCAAAGACGTACAGGTTTGTAGGTTAATTGGCTTGGTATAAATGTAAAGATGTTCCTGGTGTGTGCTGGGTAGTGTTAATGTGTGGGGATCGCTGGTCCGTGTGGACTCAGTGGGCCGAAGGGCTTGTTTTTACGCGCTGTATCTCTAAGCGAAACTAACCTAAAATGCGGGCAGGTGGGACTAGTGTAGATGGGATATTTTGATCAGCGTGGGCAAGTAGGGCTGAAGGGCCTGTTTCCTTGCTGTCTGGCTCCATGACTCCACTATCTGCGCAACTGTGCCTTCCCAAAGCGTCTGAAATCACCGTTGTGATCATCGAACAATAAAGCTTCTTTTGGCATTGAAATGTGCTCTTCAGAATCCTCCAGGAATCTCATTCTGGGAAGGATGAAGAGAGATAGAGAGAGAGACAAGATGTATCTGAAGGGTGACCAAATAAAAGGAAATCTCTTTGGAAGAACCCATGCCCTCCTATCTCTAAAATGGAATGACTATGCTCGCTGAAGCACGGAACTGCAGATGCAGGAATCTTGAATCAAGCACAAAATGCTGGAGTAACTCAGCGAGTCAGGCATCATCTGGAGGAGAGGGATGGGTGAGGTTTCAGGTCGGAACCCTTTGTGAAGACCGAACATGAAAATGGTTTGGAGCCCTTCCACCTTTCCACCTAGGTTAATTGCCGGAATGGCGGGACTGTCATATGTTGAAAGACTGGAGCGACTACGCTTGTATACACTGGAATTTAGAAGGATGAGAGGAGATCTTATCGAAACGTATAAGATTATTAAGGGGTTGGACACGTTAGAGGCAGGAAACATGTTCCCAATGTTGGGGGAGTCCAGAACCAGGGGCCACAGTTTAAGAATAAGGGGTAGGCCATTTAGAACTGAGATGAGGAAAAACATTTTTCAGTCAGAGAGTTGTAAATCTGTGGAATTCTCTGCCTCAGAAGGCAGTGGAGGCCAATTCTCTGAATGCATTCAAGAGTGAGCTAGATAGAGCTCTTAAGGATAGCGGAGTCAGGGGGTATGGGGAGAAGGCAGGAACGGGGTACTGATTGAGAATGATCAGCCATGATCACATCGAATGGCGGTGCTGGCTCGAAGGGCCGAATGGCCTCCTCCTGCACCTATTGTCTATTGTCTATTGATCCATTAAAAGATAAACATAATAATAAAATATGCAGAAGCAAGCTGTAGATGGATAACACATTCCTTTAATAATCATCAAAATCATATTATTAATTTCAATGAAACAGATTCAGCGATTATAGTGTTGGAGGAACTCAGAGGGTCAGGCATCATCTCTGGAGATGCTCCAAATAGTCTTCTGCTGAGTTTAGTTTCTGTTCAGTTTAGTTTAGTTTAGAGATACAGCACAGAAACAGGCCCTTCGGCATGGGGCGCTGGGCGGTGACGTCACCTTGTCCCGTATTTGGGAGTGAAGAAGTTGGCAACCCTAGTACCAGGGCTTAATGCAGCCAGTATAAGAAGATAACTGTAGATGCTGGTACAAATCAAAGGTATTTATTCACAAAGTGCTGGAGTAACTCAGCTGGTCAGGCAGCATCTGGGGAGAGAAGGAATGGGTGACGTTTCGGGTCGAGACCCTTCCTCAGACTGATGTCGGGGGGCGGGACAAAGGAAGGATATAGGTGGAGACAGGAAGATAGAGGGAGATCTGGGAAGGAGGAGGGGACGGGAGGGACAGAGGAACTATCTAAAGTTGGAGAAGTCGATGTTCATACCGCTGGGCTGCAAGCTGCCCAGGCAAAATATGAGGTGCTGTTCCTCCAATTTCCGGTGGGCCTCACTATGGCACTGGAAGAGGCCCATGACAGAAAGGTCAGACTTGGAGTGGGAGGGGGAGTTGAAGTGCTCGGCCACCGGGAGATCAGTTTGGTTAATGCGGACCGAGCGCAGATGTTCAGCGAAGCGATCGCCGAGCCTGCGCTTGGTTTTGCCGATGCAATCAGACAGGATACTTGCTGCGGGACATCTGTAGACGTTTGGTAAGAGTATTCGGTGTGTAGAACCGTGGAACTGATCCTCTGAACACATCTCTGAGCTGGGTCCACCATTCTTTCAACAGCTTCTCACTATTAGACCAAATCAGCACTCAAAAGATGTCAAAAGTGTTTTATTGCCATATCTCCTGAAACGGAACAATGAAATTCATTACAATTATTAAACATTAAAATAGGGGTGAAAAAAATCACAAATTCTGCTTGCCTTTTGGAAAATGACTTTCAAATGTAATCCTGCGTAAAAAGATAGAAACTCTTTAGTTTAGTTTAGTTTAGTTCAGTTTAGAGATACAGTTTAGGCCCACTGAGTCCACTGAGTCCACGCCGACCAACGATCACGTGTTCACGCTAGTTCTATGTAGGAAGGAACTGCAGACGCTGGTTTAAACCGAGGATAGACACAAAAAGCTGGAGTAACTCCGCGGGACGGGCAGCTTCTCTGGGGAGAAAGAATGGGTGACGTTTCGGGTTGAAGAAGGGTCTCGACACGAAACGTCACCCGTTCCTTCTCTCCAGAGCTGCTGCCTGTCCCGCTGAGTTACTCCAGCTTTTTGTGTGTCACACTCGTTCCATGTTATCCAACGTTCTCATCCGCTGCCTGCACTCCAGGGGCAGTTTACGGAAGCCAATTAACCAACAAACCTGCACACCTCTGGTGTGTGGGAGGAAACCGGAGCACCCGGAGAAAACCCACGCAGGTCACAGGGGATCTCCGCACGGACAGCTCCTTAAATGTAAAAAGTCATGTTTACCAACGCGCATACGGGGGCAACAGGAACAGGAGCTAACGACCCATTTTGAGAGAAAATTGCTGGGCGTAAATGGTGCAGGGACTTCGAAGGTAATTTGAAAACTGTAAAATATCAAGTTGTTAAGCTGACAAATTGCCCCTTCGTAAATTGACGGAATCAACAATCCATATTCCATTCATTCCACCAATTTGATAAAATTGTCTGATTATTAAAAACAGATGTTGTGGAGTTTTACAAAAAAATATTTGGATTTTCCAAAAAATAATAGCTCGCAGTATGAAAATTGCCAAATACCTATCGTAGTCCAGCTGTTAGTACACAGTCTGTCTCATGAAACCAGAACAAGCTATCATGTATCTTTGATTATCTTAAACATGCCTGCGAGTTTTTTACTCTGCAGTCTTGAGGCCGGGGCACTGTTGCTGCCATCATTAAGTTTAATGTGACCATAATTTTCGACTGCTTATTCAATTAGTGCTTGAATTGCCAACTGACTCCACATACAGTGAAATATAAGACCAAGGGGCACACAGACGAAGTTACAAGCACCTTTAGTTTCGTTTCAGTTCATTGTCACGTGTACGTGTACAGTGGGAAGCTTTTTGTAGCGCGCTGTCCAGTCAGCGGAAAGACGGCACACGATTACAATCGAGCCGTCCACAGTGTACAGATACAGGATCTTATCGAAACGTATAAGATTATTAAGGGGTTGGACACGTTAGAGGCAGGAAACATGTTCCCAATGTTGGGGGAGTCCAGAACAAGGGGCCACAGTTTAAGAATAAGGGGTAGGCCATTTAGAACTGAGATGAGGAAAAACGTTTTCAGTCAGAGAGTTGTGAATCTGTGGAATTCTCTGCCTCAGAAGGCAGTGGAGGCCAATTCTCTGAATGCATTCAAGAGAGAGCTAGATAGAGCTCTTAAGGATAGCGGAGTCAGGGGGTATGGGGAGAAGGCAGGAACGGGGTACTGATTGAGAATGATCAGCCATGATCACATTGAATGGCGGTGCTGGCTCGAAGGGTCGAATGGCCTCCTCCTGCACCTATTGTCTATTGTCTATTGTCTATATCCTGTGAACCTTTCTTTATTTCCCTTCAGCTGCATGGAATCCAAAACCCAGGAGAATCAATATTTTGAGTTAACTCAACTGACAGCTTAGGGGCGGCACGGTGGCGCAGCGGTAGATTTGCTGCCTCACAGCGCCAGAGAATCGGGTTTCCATCCCGACTACGGGTGCTGTCTGTACGGAGTTTGTACGTTCACTCTGTGACCTGCGTGGGTTTTCTCCGAGATCTTCGGTTTCCTCCCGCACTCCAAAGACGTACAGGTTTGTGGGTTAATTGGCTTCCGTATATTGTGCACGCAAGCAAAAAGTTTCACTGGAACTTATCACAAGTGACAATAAAGTATTCAGTTCAATTCAAGTATTTAATTCAATAAATTGTCCCTAGTGTGTGTAGGTTAGTGTTAGTGTGCGATCGCTGGTCAGCGTGGACTCGGTGGGCCGAAGGGCCTGTTTCCGCCCTAAACTAAACACTGTGTGGGTATGGAGAGAAGGCAGGTACAGGATACTGAGTTGGATGATCAGCCATGATCATATTGAATGGCGGTGCAGGCTTGAAGGGCCGAATGGCCTACTCCTGCACCTACTTTCTATGTTTCTATGTTTCTATGTTTCTATGTAAACCGAACTAAACTAAGATGGATGTGTAATTTAATGCAGGTATTTTCATATTTGTTGACATTTTTTAATTGTGGTTCAGTCAGATAAATCTTCACGTTAATCAGCCAATTCATGGACTTATTTACGGTCTGTGGTGTTCTGTTACTTGTTATAATGTGGAATTTGTGACTGTTGCCTGCACGTGTTGGCATAGTTAGTGGAATCTTTCTACTGCATATTTTGCTTTTGCCCTGGTTTCATGCTGTAGCAAATCACAATCCACTGCAATACATCTGCAGCTGAGTTCAGCCCGAGTTCAGGTTTCTAGTTCATTTTGTGAGACTTCCTCTAGGACCTAATCTTACACCTCCCGGTCTTAACAGATGCTGTGGAATAACTGGAGCTTGTTTAGTTTTCGTTTTTTTTAGTTTTAGTTTAGAGATACAGCGCGGAAACAGGCCCTTCGGCCCACCGAGTCTGCGCCGACCAGCGATCCCCGCACACTGACACCATCCAACACACACAATACAATACAATATATCTTTATTGTCATTGCACAGGGGTACAACGAGATTGGGAATGCGTTGGGACTAGGGACATTTACATTTATACCTAGCCAATTCATCTACAAACCTGCATGTCTTTGGAGTGTGGGAGGTAATCGCAGATCTCGGAGAAAACCCACGCAGGTCGCGGGGAGAATGTACCAACTCCGTACAGACAAGCACACATAGTCGGGATGGAACCCGGGTCTCTGGCGCTGTGAGGCAGCAACTCTACCGCTGCGCCACCGTGCCGTCCGCACTTGTAAAAAGACAGTTTATTAAATGCAAGAAAATGGTGTTCCCCCAGTTTTGCATTGTAAGTAACAACAGCGGTAGAGTTGCTGCCTCACAGCGCCAGAGGCCCGGGTTCGATCCTGACCACGGGTGCTGTCTGTGCGAAGTTTGTACATTCTACCCGTGACCGCGTGGGTTTTCTCCGGGTGCTCCGGTTTCCACCCACATCCCAAAGATGTACAGGTTTGTAGGTTCATTTGCTATAGTAAAGATTGCAAACTGCCTCTAGTGTGTAGGATAGTGCTAGTGTACTGGGTGATCGCTGGTCCCTGTGGACTCGGTGACCAAGTTACTAGGCTCTTCTTGATCCCCTTTCCTATCTGCAATTGCAAACATTATTCCCTTATCATGTATCTGTACACTGTGGACGGCTCGATTGTAATCATGTATCGTCTCTCCGCTGACTTGTTAGCAAGCTCAAAAAGCTTTACACTGTACCTCAGTACACTTGACAATAAACCAAACTAGACTAGTATTAAGACTTTGGATTTTGAAAATTCAATTTGCAGTTAATATTATATTCACTTAAAGTTAAAAGTAGATAGAAAATATCTCCCTGAATAATGACAAAATATGAATACAAACTTAGTGATAAAGTAAGCGAATTGTCTGGTTATCTGAAGGTTCAAAGATGTTTTTAATGTCATATGTCCCAAAACGGAACAATGAAATTCTTAGATAGACATAAAAAGCTGGAGTAACTCAACGGGTCAGACAGCATCTCTGGAGAGAAGGAATAGGTAATGTTTTGGGTCAAGATACTTACTTGCAGCAGCACAACAGATCTGTAAACACAATATTCTGTATTATTTTAGTAAGAGCCTGAATGATCAATATGGGTTCAAATCGTTTTATTTTGCAAAAGAAAGCTTTTTAATGTACATCTGAAGTAATTCATAATAAAAGTGGATACAGCTACAGGCACTCAAATTAAATGATCAATATGGGCGGTCACGGTGGCGCAGCGGTAGAGTTGCTGCCTTACAGCGAATGCAATGCCAGAGACTCGGGTTCGATCCCGACTACTGGTGCTGTCTGTACGGAGTTTGTACGTTCTCTCCGTGATCTGCGTGGGTTTTGTCCGAGATCTTCGGTTTCCTCCCCCGCTCCAAAGGCGTACAGATTTGTAGGTAAATTGGCTTGGTAAATGTAAAAACTGTCCCCAGTGTGTGTAGGATAGTGTTAATGTGCGGGGATCGCTGGGCGGCGTGGACCTGGTGGGCCGAAGGGCCTGTTTCCGCGCTGTATCTCTAAACTAAACTAATATTATACCGATTAACACTATCCTACACACACTAGGGACAATTTTTACATTTACCAAGCCAATTTACCTACAAATCTGTACGCCTTTGGAGCGGGGGAGGAAACCGAAGATCTCGGAGAAAACCCACGCTGGTCACGGGGAGAACGTACAAACTCCGTACAGACGGCCCCTGTAGTCGGGATCGAACCCGGGTCTCTGGCACTGCATTCGCTGTAAGGCAGCAACTCTACCTCTGCGCCACCTATATGCGCCCATATTGATCATTTAATTTGAGTGTCTGTAGCTTTATCCACTTTTATTATGAATTACTTCAGATGTACATTAAAAAGCTTTCTTTTGCAAAATAAAACGATTTGAACCCATATTGATCAGTCTAACTGATCTATCAATTAGTTGTAACAGTACTTTGTACAATGTGTTTAAAGTTTCCTCTTTTTATCCAAAATCCTTCATGCTATTCTGCTCCATCTTAACGCAAGGTTAAGATTTTTATTTCCCAATGATCAGTCTTTTCAAAGTGATTTCAAGGTGAGAGGGTCAGGGTTTATTGGGAACCTGAGGAGCAACTTTTCAAGCTCAGAGGATGGTGACATTCGCTGCCAGAGGAGGCAGTTGAGGAAGATACAACAACAGCGTTTAAAATCCACTTGGACAGGTACAAGGAGAGGAAGGATTTAGAGGGATATCGACCAAATGCAGGCAGGCGGGACTAGTGTAGATGGGGCATCTTGGTCAGCATGGACAATCGGCCACAGAGCCCGGTTTCAGTGCTGTTTAACTCTGACTGTATGACTCTATGAAGAACCTTATAGGATTTACTGAACTGACGAGAAGAATCTATTCACTGGAATTTACCTGTATTCACTGGAGTTTAGAAGGATGAGAGGGGATCCTATAGAAACCTATAAAGATATAAAAGGACTAGACAAGCTAGGTGCAGGAAAAAATGTTCCCAATGTTGGGGGAGTCCAGAACCAGGGGCCACACAGTCTAAGAATAAAAGGGAGGCCATTTAAAACTGAGATGAGAAAAAACTTTTTCACCCAGAGAGTTGTGAATTTGTGGAATTCTCTGCCACAGAGGGCAGTGGAGGCCAATTCACTGGATGAATTTTAAAAAGAGTTAGATAGGGCTCTAGGGGCTAGTGGGACCAAGGGATATGGGGAGAAGGCAGGCACGGGTTACTGATTATGGATGATCAGCCATGATCACAATGAATTGCAGTGCTGGCTCGAAGGGCCAAATGGCCTCCTCCTGCACTTATTTTCTATGTTTCTAAGAAATGAGTGCTGCTGATAAATACGGTCAGTGGTATTGCTGTCCTAACTACTCTCTTGGTCATTCATTCCTATCATGATGTTGAGCTGGCAAGGGAACAGAGAAGATTTACGAGGATGCTGCCAGGACTCAAGGGCGTGAGCTAGAGGGAGAGGTTGAGCAGGCTGGGTCTCTATTCCTTGGAGTGCAGGAAGATAAGCGGTGATCTTACAGAAGTGTACAAAATCATGAGAGGAGTAGATCGGGTAGATGCACAGTCTCTTGCCCAGGGTAGGGAAATCGAGAAACAGAGGACGTAGGTTTAAGGTGAGAGGGGGAAAGATTTAATAAGAACCTGAGGGACAACTTTTTTGACACAATGGGTGGTGGGTGTATGGAACGAGCTGCCAGAGGAGGTAGTTGAGGCAGATACTATCACAATGTTTAAAAACCAGTTAGACAGGTACATGGATAGGACAGGTTTGGAGGGATTTGGGCTAAACGCTGGCAGGTGAGTCTAGTGTAGATGGGGCATGTTGGTTGGCATGGGCAAGATGGGCCGAAGGGCCTGTTTCCACACTGTATGACAATATGACTCTAAACTGTCTGGCCCAATAATGCCTCCTAAAAGCTCCCAATTTCAAAAAAAATTAAAAAACAACAGGATTATAGTATAGAAGTAGGGAGGTCATGTTGCAGTTAAATAAGACATTGGTGACAATAGACAATGCTACAGTGGCAGACATAACACCCTCTCCAGCACCTGACAGCAACACCTTCACTGTGCAGGAGTATGATGTTAAGCGCGTGCTCAGAGCAGTGAATCCCAGGAAAGCTGCAGGCCCCGATGGTGTGACGGGCAGAGTGCTGAGGGAATGTGCAGACCAATTATCTGAGGTCTTCACAAAAATCTTCAACCTGTCCCTTTTAAAATCCACTATCCCTCCCTGCCTGAAGTCCGCCACAATCATCCCACTGCCGAAAAAGGCTGTCATCAGCGGCCTTAACGACTACCGTCCGGTAGCACTCACACCGGTCATCACAAAGTGCTTCGAGAGACTGGTCCTGCAGCACATCAAAGCCAGCCTCCCACCCACCTTCGACCCATACCAGTTTGCCTACAGAGCAAATAGGTCTACAGGGGATGCCATCGACACTGCTCTTCACACTGCACTGACCCACCTTGAACACCAGGGGAGCTATGTGAGGATGCTCTTCCTCGACTTCAGCTCTGCCTTTAACACGGTCATCCCGAGCAGACTGGTCACCAAACTTTCTGACCTTGGATTTTCCCAAACCATCTGCCAATGGATCAAGGACTTCCTGACCAACCGCCCCCAGACCGTCAAAATAGGCCCTCACCTCTCCTCCACCATTACACTGAGCACTGGCTCACCACAGGGCTGTGTGTTGAGCCCCATCCTTTACTCCCTCTACACTCACGACTGCGCCCCCACCCATCCCACCAACACCATCATCAAGTTCGCGGATGACACGACTGTGGTTGGACTCATCTCAGGAGGAGACGAGACAGCCTATAGGGATGAAATCCAAAGGCTGGCAGCATGGTGTTCAGTGAACAATCTTGTCCTGAACTCCTCCAAAACAAAGGAACTTATAATTGACTTCAGGAAAACCAGTGTAGAATACGACCCACTCTACATCAATGGGGTCTGTGTGGAAAGGGTACCCGCTTTCAGGTTCCTGGGTACGCACATCGCAGAGGATCTTACCTGGTCTACCAACACCATCACCACAGTAAAGAAGGCACAGCAGAGACTCCACTTCCTGAGGATCCTCAGGAAAACCAACCTGCAGGAGAAGCTCATGATGTCCTTCTATCGCTGCTCCATCGAGAGTGTGCTGGCATACTGTATAACCACATGGTATGCCAGCTGCTCAGAAAAGGACAGGAAGGCCCTTCAGAGGGTCATCACAACGGCCCAGAAGATCATCGGCTGCTCACTGCCCTCCCTGGAGCACCTGTTCAGCCGACGCTGCCTCAGTAGAGCAGGCAAAATAATAAAAGATCCATCCCACCCCGGCCACCGTCTGTTTGTTCATCTGCCCTCTGGTCGACGTTTCAGGTCGATCAAATCCCGAACAAACAGACTTAAGAACAGTTTTTACCCCAGGGCCATACGAGAACTGAACACTACCTTCTGCACTAGGCAACACCGTTAAAAAATCTTTGTACTTAATATAATTGTATTTATTTGTTTTTGCATTTATTGCATATATGTTTGTACGCACCGTCAGGATTGGCTATTTTTTAATTTCGTTGCACTCGTTGCAATGACAATAAATGAATATTATTATTATTATTATTATTATTATTATTATTATTATTATTATTATTATATTATTATATTATAATAGACAATAGACAATAGACAATAGGTGCAGGAGTAGGCCATTCAGCCCTTCGAGCCAGCACCACCATTCAATGCGATCATGGCTGATCACTCTCAATCAGTACCCCGTTCCTGCCTTCTCCCCATACCCCCTCACTCCGCTATCCTTAAGAGCTCTATCCAGCTCTCTCTTGAAAGCATCCAAGAGGCTGCATTTAGAGTATTGTGTTCAGTTCTGGGCACCATGCGATAGGAAAGATATTGTCAAGCTGGAAAGGGTGCAGAGACGATATAGAGGGATATGGGCCAAACACAGGCAGGTGGGACTAGTGTCGATGGGGCATGTTGGTAGGTGTGGGCAAGTTGGGCCGAAGGGCCCGTTTCCACACTGTATCACTCTATGACTCTGGAGAGGTTAAAAAAGAGGCAAATGAAGTAAATGTTAACATAATTATCTACAGCGGTTTATTTTTAAATACTCTACCCTCACTGCAACCTCTCCATAAAAGGTTACAAGAGAGATGCATTTGTAAGGAGATCTCCTTAATGTATTTAGAATTTACAACTGAATAAATAACAAAGAGCTTGCTCAGCTTTTAATAGCACATTAAAAATGAAACATTCAATTTATCATTTTTGGATTTAGGCCAAACATAATTTTGTTTTAAACAAAAATCGCCTCTTCCCTGTGTCTGTGTAAGTGGTGTGATTTTGTTGGGTTGAGTTTTGATGTGCTCCTAACAAAAAACTCTAGAACGAAGACATAACATTTTACACAAAGTGCTGGAGTATCTCAGCATCTCTCGGGAGAAAAAGGAATAGGTGACGTTTCGGGTGGGGAACCTCCTTCAATTCTGATGTCTGAAGAGGGGTCCCGACCCGAAACGTCACCCCTCCTTATTCTCCAGAGATGCTGCCTGACCCACTGAGTCACTCCAGCACTTTGTGTCTATCTTCTGTATAAACCAGCATCTGCAGTTCCTTCCTACACAGACATAAACATTTACTTGATTATTCAAGGGAAGGTACAAATAGCACATTTTCAGTTAGTTTAGTCTATTTATTGTCACATGTACAATGGTACAGTGGTACAATAGAGGTACAGTGAAAAGCTTTTGTTGCGTGCTAACCAGTCAGCAGAAAGGCAATGCATGATTACAATCGAGCCAATAGATAATAGACAATAGGTGCAGGAGGAGGCCATTCTGCCCTTCGAGCCAGCACCGCCATTCAATGTGATCATGGCTGATCATTCTCAATCAGTACCCCGTTCCTGCCTTCTCCCCATACCCCCTGACACCGTTATCCTTAAGAGCTCTATCTCTCTCTCTCTTGAATGCATTCAGAGAATTGGCCTCCACTGCCTTCTGAGGCAGAGAATTCCACAGATTTACAACTCTCTGACTGAAAAAGTTTTTCCTCATCTCCGTTCTAAATGGCCTACCCCTTATTCTTAAACTGTGGCCCCTGGTTCTGGACTCCCCCAACATTGGGAACATGTTTGCTGCCTCTAACGTGTCCAACCCCTTAATAATCTTATACGTTTCGATAAGATCCCCTCTCATCCTTCTAAATTCCAGTGTATACAAGCCTAGTCGCTCCAGTCTTTCAACATATGACAGTCCCGCCATTCCGGGAATTAACCTGGCAAACCTACGCTGCACGCCATTTACATTGTACAGATACATGATAAAAGGAATAACGTTTAGTGCAAGGAAAAGCCAATAAAGTCCGATCAAAAATAGTCCAAGGGTCTCCAATCAAGTAGATTGTAGTTCAGAACTACTCTCTAGTAGTTGGTAGAATGGTTCAGTTGCCTGATAACCTGGGAAGAAACTGTCCCTGATTCTGGAGGTGTGCGTTTTCTCACTTCTTAGTTTAGTTCAGAGATACAGCGTGGAAAGAGGCCCTTCGGCCCACCGAGTCCGCACGACCAACAATCCCTGCAGATTAACACTATCCAACACACACTAGGGACAATTTTACACTTATACCAAGCCAATGAACCTACAAACCTGTACGTCTTTGGAGTGTGGGAAGAAACCGAGGATCCCGGAGAAAACCCAGGCAGGTCACGGGGAGAACGTGCAAACTCTGTAGAAACAAGCATCCGTGGTCAGGATCGAACCCGGGTCTCTGGCGTTGTAAGTCAGTAGCTCTACCGCTGTGCCATCCTTCTGAACCTTTTGAAGGGCATGAGAAGACAAATTCCTGATTAGATCAGGTGTCAAGGGTTCTGGGGAGAAGGCAGGAGAATGGGATTAGGAGGCAGAGATCAGCCATGTTTGAATGGCGGAGTGGACTCGATGGGCCGAATGGCCTAATTCTACTCCTATAACTTGTGAACTTGTGAAGTGAGGGTGGTGCTTGTTATCAGTGTTCATTCAGTTGGGGACAGGTGATAGCTTGGGCCATGTGTCCAGTGGTGCCAGCATTAGGGTGCACTGTATCCATGATCAGGTCTCATCACAAGGCTGAGGGAGGGAGGGAGGGAGGGAGGGAGGGAGGGAGGTGGGGAGGGAGGGAGGGAGGGAGGGAGGGGGGGAGGGAGGTGGGGAGGGAGGGAGGGGGGGAGGGAGGTGGGGAGGGAGGGAGGGAGGTGGGGAGGGAGGGAGGGAGGGAGGGAGGGAGGGAGGGAGGGAGGGAGGGAGGGAGGGAGGTGGGGAGGGAGGGAGGGAGGTGGGGAGGGAGGGAGGGAGGTGGGAAGGGGGGGAGGGAGGGAGGGGGGAGGGAGGGAGGGAGGGAGGGAGGGAGGGAGGGAGGGAGGGAGGGAGGGAGGGAGGGAGGGAGGGAGGGAGGGAGGGAGGGAGGGAGGGAGGGAGGGAGGTGTGTGTGGAGGGAGGGAGGTGGGGAGGGGGGAAGCTGGGGGAGAGGGGGGAGGGAGGGAGGGAGGGGGGGAGAGAGGGAGGGAGGTGGGGAGGGAGGTGGGGAGGGAGGGAGGGGGAGGGAGGGAGGGAGGGAGGGAGGGAGGGAGGTGGGGAGGGAGGGAGGGGGGAGGGAGGGAGGGAGGGAGGGAGGGAGGGAGGGAGGGAGGGAGGGAGGGAGGGAGGGAGGGAGGGAGGGTGGGAGGGAGGGAGGGAGGGAGGGAGGGAGGGAGGTGGGGAGGGAGGGGGGGAGGGGGGGAGGGAGAGAGGGAGGAGGGAGGGGGGAGGTTGGGAGGGAGGGAGGGAGGGAGGGGGGAGGGAGGGAGGGAGGAATGGAGGGAGGGTTGCAGCAAATCTGACAGCCCTGCTCTGCAGCTTTGCAGAAGGCAGACTGTGACTGTGCTAACCTTTCCCAGGCGATTCAGGTGCAAGCTTTCTCTAACTATCTCCGCAAGTTGTAGCTGGTCACCCCTTTAAAGAGTCACTGCTTCAGCTGCTCAGAACTGCGCTGCGCATTCTCCACTTTTAGGTTACTTAGGGCGGCACGGTGGCGCAGCAGTAGAGTTGCTGCCTCACAGCACCAGAGACCCAGGTTCCATCCTGACTACGGGTGCTGTCTGTACGGAGTTTGTACGTTCTCCCCGTGACCTGCGTGGGTTTTCTCCTGGTGCTCCGGTTTCCTCCCACACTCCAAAGACGTACAGGGTTTGTAGGTTAATTGGCTTTGGTATAGATTGTAGGATAGTGCTAGCATACTAGCATAATGGGATCGCTGGTCGGCGCGGACTCGGTGGGACGAAGGGCTTGTTTGCGTGCTGTATCTCTAAATTAACCTAAACTAAACTTATTCCAGCATTCTGTGTGAGTCTTTACATTATGTAAACCGAAGAAGGGTCTCGACCGGAAACGTCGCCCACTCCTTCACTCCAGAGATGCTGCCTGTCCCCGCTGAGTTACTCCAGCAACTTGTGCCTGGCTGTGTTCGTTGTAAACGGGCATCTGCAGTTCCTTCCTGCCCAGTTGCTTGTGCCTGCTCGCACCACTGTAGATGTGAGGCCTGGCCTGTGAGATCTTGGCACGGAGTTGGAGCCACCTCTGCCCCGGAGCCCACCCCAGCCCCTTCAGATTTTCCCTCCTCACATTTTGGTCATGTTGCAGGTTCACTAATCCCCAGGCAACAACAGCTGTCTAGGATTCCATCCAAGTTGTGCTCTTTGTGTGAAGGCCAAGTGGCAGGCTGCCAGGAAGCTATTTACTGGAGGTGTCATCGTTATCAAGTCCAATACTTTCCAAACATGCCCGTGCTGCAGGAGGGGGGGAGGGGGGGGGGGGTTGGGGGGGGGGTGGGGGGGTTGCTGGTAACACATCACCAGTGGACATGCAGGTTGATTTATTTTCCTCCTGTCCTCCCAATCCGAGGATACCCAAACCTCACAGTGCCAGAGACCACGGCCTCACAGCGCCAGAGACCACGGTTCCATCCTGACCAAGGGTGCTTGTCTGTACGGAGTTTGTACGTTCTCCCCCGGACCTGCGTGGGTTTTCTCCGGGTGCTGCAGCTTCCATCCACACTCCAAAGGCGTCCAGGATTGTAGGTTAATTGGCTTTGGTAAAATTGTAACAAAACAGTCCTTTGTGTGTGTGTGTGTGTGTTGAATAGTGTTAATGCGCGGGGATCGCTGGTCGGCGCGGACTCGGTGGGCCGAAGGGCCTGTTTCCGCGCTGTGTCTCTGAACTAAACTAAACTAAAACTAAGTGCAGGGAAAATAACTGCAGATGTTGGTACAAAATCGAAGGTATCACAAAATGCTGGAGTAACTCAGCGGGTCAGGCAGCATCTCAGGAGAGAAGGAATGGGTGACGTTTCGGGTCGAGACCCTTCTTCAGACCTTCTGCAGATACTTGAGTATCATTTTGTGATACCTAAAGTAAAACTAATGTGGAGGCCGACATGTTGGTCTCACTGTTACCCAGACCGCGATGGGTTAACTGAGCACAGGCCAGAAACTGAAGCTGAGCCTCTTCCTGGTCGAAATGGCTGACTGCTGTTCAGGTCAGCGCATATGTTCACTGGATCACATCGAGCCGTTGAGAGAGTTCACAAAGTATATTACTTTCTACAACAATGACGATATTTTATTCCCAACAGCAGTAATTGCCATTAATTTCATCCCCACTTCCTGCGTTCACCTCCAGCCATTTGGATTATGATTCTAAAGCTGGAGATTCTTCATCAGTATGAAAGTCGGGGGTGATGGGGAAAAGGCAGGAGGGTGTGGTTAGGAGGGAGAGATCGATCACCCATGACTGATTGGTGGAGTAGACGTGATGGACCGAATGGCCTAATTCTGCTCCTGCGACTTATTAACTTATGAACTAAATTGTCTGTTAATGTCAAGTCAAGTCAAGTCAAGTCAATTTTATTTGTATAGCACATTTAAAAACAACCCACGTTGACCAAAGTGCTGTACATCTGATTAGGTTCCAATGGAAAAAAAATGAAACATACAGTAGCACGCAAACAGTTCACAGCGCCTCCTCAATGAGCCTCAAACGCTAGGGACTAGAAATAGGTTTTGAGCCTGGACTTAAAGGAGTCGATGGAGGGGGCAGTTCTGATGGGGAGAGGGAGGCTGTTCCACAGTCTAGGAGCTGCAACCGCAAAAGCGCGGTCACCCCTGAGCTTAAGCCTAGACCGCGGGATAGTGAGTAGATGTAACAAGGATCGCATTTTTTTTCAATGCCATATATTCAATTTGCCGGACCCTTGCCCCTAATCAGAACTGTTGTCATTTTGGAAAAAGGGAGAACATTTTGGATTAAACGTGGAGCTACATCCAACCCAACCAGTTTCATCGCCACCTGTATAGGGGCAGCACGGTGGCGCAGCGGTAGAGTTGCTGCCTTACAGCGAATGCAGCGCCGGAGACCCAGGTGGGTTCTCCCCGTGACCTGCGTGGGTTTTCTCCGGGATCTTCCGTTTCCTCCCGCACTCCAAAGACGTACAGGCTTGTCGGTTGGTTGTAGATAGGCACAAAAAGCCGGAGTAACTCAGCGGGTCGGGCAGCATCTCTGGAGAGAAGGAGTGGGTGACGTTTCGGGTCGAGACCCTTCTTCAGACTCAGTCGGCTTGGAATACACGCAAATTGTCCCTCGTGTGTGTAGGATAGTGTTAGTGTGTAGGGATCACTGGTCGGTGCAGACGCGGTGGGCCGAAGGTCCTGTTTCCCCAGTGTATCTCTAAACAAAACTCAGCCACCAAGTGCCTGTCGGGAACAGTTCCAGTTCATTGATTATGTGCAGCATTCAGGGCCAAAAGCATTGATTATGTGCAGCATTCAGGGCCAAAAGCATTGATTATGTGCAGCATTCAGGGCCAAAAGCATTCACTCACTAAACATTTGCTGGATAGAAACTAAGGTCTGTAAAACTATGCTTCAGATAGCTGGCTTAATGTTTAACCCACTCTGATTCCTTCTAATTGATTCACCCCTTATATATAACTCAATAGAATTTAGACCAGCTATTATACACTGCTCTAGTTTTTAATTAGCATCATTATACAGCGTACCTAATTTTCAGAAGCAGTTGAGGAGATCTCTTTAATGTTCTCTGTTATTTTTCTTCAAAACTATAATGGATGTGTTGGATTTGATGCTGCCTCTCCTTCCTGTGTGAGCTATAATGACTAAGAGATGTGATGGTGCAGCATTGAGACTTTGAAGGGTCTACGGTTCATTGAAGTGGATTGAACTGAATACTTTATTGTTACATGGGACGAGTCACTGTGAGATTCTCTGCTTGCGTACCCAGGGTATGCAAATAGTCGCCACGTAAAGGGCGCTGAGAAAGTTACAAAGTACCCCCGCACTAGGCCCCACTTTGTTCCCCCCCCCCCACGATGGTCCTCCCACGCTGGGTCCCCATTGTCCATCGTCCTTCCCCCTCCCTCATTGCGGTCCCCTCACCCGTATATCTGTGTGTCAAAGGGGGAGTTCAAATCTGTCGCTGGGCGGCACGGTGGCGCAGCGGTAGAGTTGCTGCCTCGCAGCGCCAGAGACCCAGGTTCGATCCTGACCTTGGGTGCTGACTGTACCGAGATTGTACGTTCTCCCCGTGACCCACGTGGGTTTCAGTTCAGATTAGTTTATTGTCACGTGTGCCGACGTACAGTCAAAAGCTTTTAGATTTAGATTTAGAGATACAGCGCGGAAACAGGCCCTTCGGCCCACCGAGTCCGCGCCGCCCAGCGATCCCCGCACACTAACACTATCCTACACACACTAGGGACAATTTTTAAAAAAACATTTACCCAGTCAATTAACCTACATACCTGTACGTCTTTGGAGTGTGGGAGGAAACTGAAGATCTCGGAGAAAACCCACGCAGGTCACGGGGAGATCGTACAAACTCCGTACCGACGGCGCCCGTAGTCAGGATCGAACCTGAGTCTCCGGCGCTGCATTCGCTGTAAGGCAGCAACTCTACCGCTGCGCCACCGTGCCGCCCAACTGCGTGTGCTAACTGCTTTTGCTGCGTGCTGACCAGCCAGCAGAAAGACAATACATGTTTACAATCGAGCCATTCGCAGTATGTTCACATGATAACGGAATAACGTTTAGCGCAAGGTAAAGCCGGTAAAGCCCGATCAATGACAGTCCGACGGTCCCCGATGAGGTGGCTAATCGTTCAGCACTGTTCTCTGGTCGTGGTACATTTTCTCCGGGTGCTCTGGATTCCTCCCATATTCCAAGGACGTGCAGATTTGTAGGTTCATTGTCATCTGTACATTATAAATTGCCCCTCGTGTGTGGGATAGTGCTAGTGTATGGGGTGGTGGCCGGTCGGCGTGGACTCGGTGGGCCGAAGGGCCAGTGTATACCATATCTCTAAAGTCTAAAGTCAAGTCTGAATTGATCTTCTGCATCACAGACCCATGAGCACAGATAAAGACTCAGCAGGTCAGGCAGCATCTCTGCAGAAAAGGAATAGGTGACGCTTTGGGTGGACGTTCTGAAGAAGGGTCACCCATTCCCTCTCTCCAGGGATTCTGCCTGTTCCGCTGCCTTACTCCAGGATTTTATGTCTATCTTCGATGCTGTCTGACCAGCTGAGTTACTCCGGCTTTTTGTGTCTATCTGGTTTAAACCAGCATCTGCAGTTCCATCCCACAGCATAGATGAAGTCTTTGGTGTGTGGGCTGTGGACTGATTAAGCCAGTTGTCGTGCCTCAGTCATTCCCAGTGCCTGCAGCTGCAATCGGATCAGGTTTCCCGGCTTTTGAGGCATCAGTGGGTAATGGCAGGGCAACGGGTTGTCCTAACGCCTTGTTCTCTGTGGCTGCACTGTTTGAGGTGTTGCTCAGCCTCTCGACACATTCCTTTGGGCCTCGCACGTAGCTTCAGCCTCTCCCAGAGAGCATCAGGATGACGTCCCCATACTTGCCACCGGACTGAGGTCGTGTCAAATGAGAAACTTCACACGAGCAGTGAATGAAGAGATTTTTTTAGATTTAGAGATACAGCGCGGAAACAGGCCCTTCGGCCCACCGGGTCCGCGCCGCCCAGCGATCCCCGCACATTAACACTATCCTACACACCCTAGGGACAATTTTTACATTTGCCCAGCCAATTAACCTACATGCCAGCACGTCTTGCTATTGCTATTGAGGGCGTGCAGCGTAGGTTCACTAGGTTAATTCCCGGAATGGCGGGACTGTCGTATGTTGAAAGACTGGAGCAATTAGGCTTGTATACACTGGAATTTAGAAGGATGAGGGGGGATCTTATTGAAACATATAAGATAATTAGGGGATTGGACACATTAGAGGCAGGAAACATGTTCCCAATGTTGGGGGAGTCCAGACCAAGGGGCCACAGTTTAAGAATAAGGGGTAGGCCATTTAGAATGGAGATGAGGAAGAACTTTTTCAGTCAGAGAGTGGTGAAGGTGTGGAATTCTCTGCCTCAGAAGGCAGTGGAGGCCAGTTCGTTGGATGCTTTCAAGAGAGAGCTGGATAGAGCTCTTAAGGATAGCGGAGTGAGGGGATATGGGGAGAAGGCAGGAACGGGGTACTGATTGAGAGTGATCAGCCATGATCGCATTGAATGGCGGTGCTGGCTCGAAGGGCTGAATGGCCTACTCCTGCACCTATTGTCTATTGTCTATTGTCTATTGTCTATTGTCTTTGGAGTGTGGGAGGAAACCGAAGATCTCGGAGAAAACCAACGTAGGTCACGGGGAGAACGTACAAACTCCGTACAGACGGCGCCCGTGGCCGGGATCGAACCTGGGTCTCCGGCGCTGCATTCGCTGTAAGGCAGCAACTCTACCTTTGCGCCACCACGCCACCCACCGAGCCGCCCCATCCTTCTGCAGAGTTTTTCCACATCCACCCTGACAGTGGCATTCACCGTGCTCTTCGGTTTCTTTAGTTTAGTCCAGAGATACAGTGCGGAAACAGGCCCTTCGGCCCACTGAGTTCGTGCCGACCATCGATTAAAACTACCTTACACACACTAGGGACAATTTACACTTATATGCCAAGTATGAGCCAATTAACCGACAAACCTGCACGTCTTTGGAGTGTGGGTGGAAACCAAAGATCTCGGAGAAAACCCACGCAGGTCACGGGGAGAACGTACAAACTCTGTACAGACAGCGCCCGTAGTCGGGATCAAACCCGGGTCCCCGGAGCTGTGAGGCAGCAGCTCTACCGCTACGCCACCGCGCCGCCTCTGTTCAGAGTTCTTGGGCAATTCTGAATACCTGGGAAGACACAGTAACACAGCGGTAGAGTTGCTGCCTCACAGCGCCGGAGATCCGGGTTCGATCCTGACTACGGGTGCTGTACTGTACGGAGTTTTCCCTCTCTCCCCGTGACCTGCGTGGGTTTCCTCCAAGATCTCCAGTTTCCTCCCACACTCCAAGGACGTGCAGGTGCGCAGGTTGTGGCGGCAGTGATGGGATGGTTGGTCAGGGCGGACTCGGTGGGCCGAAGGGCCTGTTTCCGGGCTGTATCTCGAAACTAACTCGGTGATCTAACAAGGACAAAGAGATGCTGATAAAAGACATTTGCAAACTACTTGTAAATATCTCCGACGTTCAATGGGTAAAAATAAACTTTCCAAGGGAAGATTTCCTGTTGTTCTATCATTTCAAACAGTCACTGGTAGGTTCTGGAAGGTATCAAAGTTAATGAGGCATGATAACAAGGCACCGTTCTACTTTTTACTCCTGTAACTTTTCAATCTTCTTAACAAAGGATTCTACACACTACCAGATTTGGCATGACATATTTATGTTCCACTAATGAGCTGCTCCTGATCTCAGTCCACAATGTTAGCCTCTCATCGTTGCGAAGGAATTTTCACTTCCAATAAACGTCCATGTTGGTTTATGAACAGATTTGATTTCCAAGTCTTTCCCAGGTGAACCACTGACCTCTTCAGTAACTCAGCGGGTCAGGCAGCATCTCTGGAGAGAAGGAATGGGCGACGTTTCGGGTCGAGACCCTTCTTCAGTTATTTATACAACTGTAACATGGTGTTCCATTTCTTTTGTTTAACACTTCAGCTGATGGAAGGCAAGCATGCCACATGCCTTCAACATTTTGCATGATGAGTTATTGAACGAAGGGAAGCTCTTTAAGGAGCTAAGTTTTGGTTTTAGTTTATTGTCATGCGTACCGAAGTATAGTGAAAATCTTCCGAAACAATACAGTTGATGCAAGAAAGAAACTGCCTCCTTTGTTCCAGTCTGAAGAAGGGTCTCGATCGCCCGACGTGTCCCGAGGGGGACCTGCCTTGTCGCTAATGTTAAACTCAACTCCAGTTTGATGCATCCAAACAGAATTGCAACCCAATTTGCTTGGCGTCAGCAAGCAAAGATACGGTGGAAAAAAGCGTATAGAATCCGGAAATGGCCAGCACGCTTATACGATACGATACGATACGATACGATACGATACGATACGATACGATACACTATACGATACGATACGATACGATACGATACAATACGATACGATAGAACTTTATCTATCCCAGGAGAGAAATATTGATCTGCCGACAGTCATAAAAACACAACGAGATACATGAAAGATGAAAATTAAAGTGACAAGCGGAAAGGATTTGGGATGTATAAATATTGGGGGGATGGGGAAGTGAATTTTATTTTATGTGCCTGTGTCTTGTTGCTTTTTACTTAGTATGGCTGTATGGCAACTCAAATTTCACTGTACCTTAATTGGTACATGGGACAATAAATTGAATCTTGAATCTTGAATCAGTCTACCCCACGACAGAAGGGGGAGGAGTTGTACAGTTTGATAGCCACAGGGAAGAAGGATCTCCTGTGGCGTTCTGTGCTGCATCTTGGTGGAACCAGTCTGTTGCTGAAGGTGCTCCTCAGGTTGACCAGTGTGTCATGGAGGGGGTGAGCTGTATTGTCCAGGGCACTCCGCAGTTTGAGGAGCATCCTCCCCTCCAAGACCACCTCCCGTGAATCCATCTCCACCCCCAGGATGGAGCCGGCCTTCCTGATGAGTTTGCTAATCTCAAGGGGAAGTAATGCTTGACCCTTTAATAGAGTAGGCGACCAATTTATTTTGGTTACGCCTGGTAGCTCGGCCTGGGGGACAGGGGAGAAAGCCAATCAGCAGAAACGGGTGAAGGATCGGCTTTGAGATGAGGAATGAAAAGAATGTTCTTCAAGGCCCAGCCCACGTTGGGCATTCAAGATGCATTCTTGCAACTTCATGTACAAAACGAGCAAGATATGGGATATCCGTTTTCCACCTCTGAAGCTATTCTGTCAGCTTTCTTAGGTTTAGTTTTGCTATTGTCACGTGTACCAAGATAGATGAAAAGAATGGACACTAAATGCTGGTGTAAATCAGCGGGACAGGCAGCATCTCTGGACAGAAGGAATGGTGACGTTTCAGGTCAAGATCCCTCTTCAGACATCCGCTGCGGACTGGAAACTAGGTTTCATGTCCGTACGATTCACCTGCTCTCCACAACACAATGAATGCTTTATGAAATTCTCTACTCCTTTGTTCAAATCCCCTCTGGAGGTCTTCTGCCATCTCCCTCGGTAGGCCACCTGTAGATAAACGTAGGGATGGGTGGGGTGACGTTTTAGGTCAAGAATGGTCTGAAGAAGGGTCTCGACCCGAAACGTCACCCATTTCTTCTCTCCTGATGCACAGCCTGTCCCGCTGAGTTACTCCAACATTTCTTGCCTATCTTCGGTGTAAACCAGCATTGGCAGTTCCTTCTTACAGCGAGAAGCTTAGTTTAAGAATAAGGGCTAGGCCATTTAGAACTGAGATGAGGAAAATCTTTTTCAGTCAGAGAGTTGTGAATCTGTAGAATTCTCTGCCTCAGAAGGCAGTGGAGGCCAATTCTCTGAATGCATTCAAGAGAGAGCTAGATAGAGCTCTTAAGGATAGCGGAGTCAGGGGGTATGGGGAGAAGGCAGGAACGGGGTACTGATTGAGAATGATCAGCCATGATCACATTGAATAGTGGTGCTGGCTCGAAGGGCTGAATGGCCTCCTCCTGCACCTATTGTCTATTGTCTATTGTCTATTGATACCTTGTGCAGAGTACGTTTCTCAGCATTGTAGTGCATCAGTTTCCTGAACGTCCAATGTCCGCAATGGGGTCGAGGTGAATCGGGCAGTGCCCTAGCTGATGGAAGGACCGTTCAGAAGCCTGATTACAGAGGGGAACAAGCTGTTCCTGAGTCTGGTGGTGCGCGCTTTCAAGCTTCTGTACCTTTTGCTGGACGGTGGAAGGTAGAAGGAGGAAAGACCGGGATGGGACAAGCCTTTGATGGTGCTGGCTGCTTTTCTGAGGCAGCTTGAAGTGTAGATGGAGTCAATGGTGGAATCCCATACCACTAGTGTCCTGACAGCTTTTTAAAAAAAATCAGATTCTCATATTTTTTATATTATAAAAATTAATTTAAGTTAAATAAAAAAAAAATCAATTAGCCACTCAGGCATTTAAACATCTAAAGCATCTTAAAGGGCAAAGATATGCCATAGATACCTATGATATGCCTACCAGCTCCTTTATGTCTGTAGAAAAGTTCAGTTTAGTTTATTGTCACGTGTACCGAGGTACAGTGAAAAGCTTTCGTTGCGTGCTAACCAGTCAGCGGAAAGACAGCACACGATTACAATCGAGCCGTTTACAGTGTACAGCTACATGATAAGGGAATAACGTTTAGTGCAAGGTAAAGCCAGTAAAGTCCGATCAAAGATAGTCCGAGGGTCACTGATGAGGTAGATAGTAGCTCAGGACCGCTCTCTGGCTGTGGTAGGATGGTTCAGTTGCCTGATAACAGCTGGGAAGAAACTGTCCCTGAATCTGGAGGTGTGCGTTTCCACACTTCTGCACCTTTTGCCCGATGGGAGAGGGGAGAAGAGGGAGTGGTGGTCCTTGGATAGTCAAGGATAATCCTTGATGATGCTGCTGGCCTTGCCGAGGCAGCGTGAGGTGTAAATACACTGTGTGCAACTGTGTGAACTTAACTCAGTTAACTGTGAGTAAATAACAAGGTGCAGGAAGTTAATGAGAAGACTGTTTATCGTAGAACGAGAGTCATAAAGTCAAGCGGGAGACAGCGCAAAGTTGAGATGGAATTTGGACTCATTCCCCATTGTATGTGCAGGCCTCTGGGTAACCTATCCAGAAATGCAACAAATCCAGCATTTAACACAAATTAAATATGATCGGATTTTGTTTTTAACCACTTGTGTTAGTTGGAGGGAAAGCAAATCGTGAAATAAATATCTTAAGAGAGGTGAGGAATACGGCTGATTCACATCTGTAATCTTCCCTCACATCTGGAGAGATCATGATCTTGTTTTCTCCAGAGATGCTGCCTGACCCACTGAGTTACCCCAGCGTTTTGTGTCGAAATTAAAAGTTATGTTCTTTCATCTCTTCAAAATACTTATGTACTTTTGTTTGGGAGTTTAGCCTTTCGAACAAGACCAATTTTTTTGTTTTCACCAAACGCATTATGCGTTTCTCCGTTGTCCCCTGTATTGTAGAGCAGAGACGACGTTGCAATCATGGTGAAGAATGCGGCCTTACCAAGCATGGATAAAGTTAACTGCAAAGGGAAGGTGGGCGCAAAATGCTGGAGTAACTCAGCGGGATAGGCAGCATCTCTGGAGAGAAGGAAACTTGCCCTGGTTCATAACATAACCTACTCATTCCAACAGAGTATTTTCAGGTCTGAAGAAGGGTCTCAACCCGAAACGTCACCCATTCCTTCATAGAAACATAGAAACATAGAAACATAGAAAATAGGTGCAGGAGTAGGCCATTCGGCCCTTCAAGCCTGCACCGCCATTCAATATGATCATGGCTGATCATCCAACTCAGTATCCCATACCTGCCTTCTCTCCATACCCCCTGATCCCTTTAGCCACAAGGGCCACATCTAACTCCCTCTTAAATAAAGCCAATGAATTGGCCTCAACTACCTTCTGTGGCAGAGAATTCCACAGACTCACCACTCTCTGTGTGAAAAAAAACGTTCTCATCTCGGTCCTAAAAGACTTCCCCCTTATCCTTAAACTGTGACCCCTTGTTCTGGACTTCCCCAACATCGGGAACAATCTTCCTGCATCTAGCTTGTCCAACCCCTTAAGAATTTTGTAAGTTTCTATAAGATCCCCTCCTCAATCTTCTAAATTCCAGCGAATACAAACCGAGTCTATCCAGTCTTTCTTCATATGAAAGTCCTGCCATCCCAGGAATCATCTCCAGAGATGCTGCCTGTCCCACTCAATTACTCCAGCGTTTTGTGTCCATCTTCGGTTTGAGCCAGAATCTGCAGTTCCTTCTTGCACCTAATTACAAAGGGAAGTTGGAGCGATCAGCTGCTAGAAAGAAACAACTTAAAGATGGCAGATGAAGTGTCATGGATGAGATCAGAGGGGATACCTTTGAAGACGGGAGAGAAAACTCTGTTGGAATGAGTAGGGTACGTTATGAACCAGGGCAAGATTTTCGAGACGGAAATAAGTGCACACACAGGATAAGTTGTGACTGTTTGGCTTCTCTTTCCTTATCATGGGGCAATCTCCACCTTTTGAACTTTGATCTGTGCTTCTCTCTGTACGACCGTGACCGAGAATTTAATGAGCTGGGAAAACATCCCTGAGTTCTCTTTCCTCTCGTATTGTGATAACTATCGCATTGTATTATTGTAACCTATTCCCCAATGAAACACAACTGTTTCTTTGGTCCACGATAAAGGAGGCACAAATTTCTGATTTAAATCTCATCCTGTGCCTTAAAACATATTCATTTAAAAGCACGTGCTTCTTGAAGCTTCTCAAACTGCGGAATCCTAGAACTAATTTCCGGCAAGTTTCAATGAGGTCCCCCTACATTCTTCTGAACTCCAGTGAGTACCGGCCCAGTGCTGTCAAACGCACATCATATGCTAACCCGCTCATCCCTGGGATCATTCTCGTAAACCTCCTCTGGACCCTCTCCAGAGCCAGCACATCCTTCCTCAGATATGGGACCCAAAACTGTTCACAACACTCCAAATGTGGTCTGACCAGTGCCTTATAGAGCCTCAGTTTAGTTTGAGCATAGTCTATGGAGGAAGGAGCCTCTGATGCTGGTTTAAACTATTAGACACAAAACGCTGGAGTAACTCAGCGAGTCAGGCAGCATCTCTGGAGAAAAGGAATAGGTGACGTTTGAGGTCTGAAGAAGGGTCTCGACCCAAAAGGTTACATATTCCTTTTTATCCAATAGAAACAAAGAAAATAGGTGCAGGAGTAGGCCATTCGGCCCTTCGAGTCAGTACCGCCATTCAATATGATCATGGCTGATCATCCAAAATCAATATCCCGTTCCTGCTTTCTCCCCATATCGCTTGATTCCGTTAACCCTAAGAGCTCTCTTGAAAACATCCAGTGAATTGGCCTCCACAGCCTTTTGTGGGAGAGAATTCCACAGATTCACAACTCTCTGGGTGAAAAAGTTTTTCCTCATCTCAGTCCTAACTGGCCAACCCCTTATTCTTAAACTGTGACCCCTAGTTCTGGACTCCTCCAACATCAGGAACATTTTTTCCCTGCATCTAACCTGTCCAATCCCTTTTCTATAGATGCTGTCTGACCTGCTGAGTTACTCCAGCTTTTTGTCTGTAGAAAAGTAGATTCAGATTTGGTTAAAAGTTGCAGCACAGTACTAGCAGAACTATGCATTGTTTTAAGGGGTTTACGGCTGGGAGTTTTTGAGGGAATTTTTACAATCAGTCAGGGTAGCTTCACCGTATATCCAACAGGAACTGCAATTAAGCACGGAAATCGGATTCTCGCTTAAGTTTCACCAGCCAGCAGGAAGACCTGAGAAAATCCGAGACGTTAATCACTGGGTCACTTGAAAGACTGAGGGCCAGCTAACAGTCAAAACACGGATAACAACTGATAAAGATAGGATGGTCAAAGAGGTTGCTTATAGATTGGTTATTTAATGAATAAGATTATTAGATTATTAAGGGGTTGGACACGTTAGAGGCAGGAAACATGTTCCCAATGTTGGGGGAGTCCAGAACAAGGGGCCACAGTTTAAGAATAAGGGCTAGGCCATTTAGAACTGAGATGAGGAAAAACTTTTTCAGTCAGAGAGTTGTGAATCTGTAGAATTCTCTGCCTCGGAAGGCAGTGGAGGCCAATTCTCTGAATGCATTCAAGAGAGAGCTAGATAGAGCTCTTAAGGATAGCGGAGTCAGGGGGTATGGGGAGAAGGCAGGAACGGGGTACTGATTGAGAATGATCAGCCATGATCACATTGAATGGCGGTGCTGGCTCGAAGGGCCGAATGGCCTCCTCCTGCACCTATTGTCTATTGAATCCCTATGTCGGAACTCACTGGCATAAATATATCCTTAGGCCACGATACGACGCGATACGATGCGATAGAACTTTATTCATCCCCGGAGGGGAATTGGTCTGCCAACAGTCGTAAAAAACACACAGCAAGGTACACGAAAACTTGAAATTAAAACTAAATTAAAAGTGAGAAAAACAGGTAACTGTTGGCGGGCTGCCGTGTGCACAGCGCATTCACCGAAACGAACGAACGAACAAACGAACAAACAAACACAGGCTTTACCCCTAGGCAGAGGATTCTAAAACTAGAGTGCCCCTTTGTTCTCCCATTGCGAGAATGAGCACTGAATTCATCAAGGAATTGCAATTTCAAGGAATTTAAATGCAGGTTAAAATATCACACTCTGTTGCTATGCTTTTAAAATAGATGGTGCATGTGGGTTTTATGAGTTTATTTGAAACAAGTTCCAGAATTAAGTGGTTGTCTTCAGTTATAAACTAACTATTGCGATGATGTTTAATGGGTGCCTTGGTCTTTGTGCTTCATTAAATCGAATGGTTGGTTAGGAAGTTCCCAGATTTCTTCTGAAATTGGTCATGGTTGTGTTCTTCTGTTTGTTTTTTCTCTCCCAGGAGCCAGGGAAACGGTATATGTAAGAGTGGGTCTTGACCCAAAACCTCACCCGCTCCTCCTCTCCAGAGATGCTGCCTGTCCGGCTGAGTTACTCCGGCATTTTGTGCCTTGAGTCAGAATTAAAGGACGTTCTTTTAGGAAGGAGAGAAGGAAACATTATTTTTTTAAGTCAGAGGGCGGTGAATCTGTGGGATTCTTTGCCACAGAGGGCTGTGGAGGGCAAGTCAGTGGATATTTTTAAGGCAGAGATAGATGGATTCTTGATTAGTATGGATGTCAGAGGTTATGGGGAGAAGGCAGGAGAATGGGGTTAGGAGGGAGAGATAGATCAGCCATGGTTGAATGGCAGAATAGACTTAGATTTAGAGATACAGCGCAGAAACAGGCCCTTCGGCCCACCGGGTCTGCGCCGCCCAGCGATCCCCGCACATTAACACCATCCTACACTCACTAGGGACAATTTTTACATTTGCCCAGCCAATTAACCTACACGCCTGTACGTCTTTGGAGTGTGGGAGGAAACCGAAGATCTCGGAGAAAACCCACGCAGGTCACGGGGAGAACGTACAAACTCCGTACAGACCGCGCCCGTAGTCAGGATTGAACCTGAGTCACCGGCGCTGCATTCGCTGTAAGGCAGCAATTCTACCGCTGCGCCACTGTACCGACTTGATGGGCTGAATGGCCTAATTCTACTCCTATCACTTATGCCCTTATCACCTATCTTCTGTGTAAACCAGCATCTGCAGTTCCTTCCTTCACATTTCGTATGCAGTTCCTAGATGAACTCAACGCTCGTTTCCCAAACTTCTGAGTTTGAGTCTCAGTTTAGTTTATTGTCACGTGTACCGAGGTACAGTGAAAAGCTTTTGTTGCATGCGAACCAGTCAGCGGAAAGTCTATACATGATTACAATCGAGCCGTCCACAGTGTGCCGCTACATAATGAAGGGAATAACGTGAATAACGTTTAGTGCAAAATAACGTTCAGTAAAGTCCGATCAAAGATAGTCCAAGAGTCTTCATTGAGGTAGATAGTAGCTCAGGACTGCTCTCTAGCTGTTGGTAGGATGGTTGAGTTGCCTGAAGAAACTGTCCCTGAATCTGGAGGAGTGTGTTTTCACTAGAGTTGCCAACTTCCTCACTCCCAAATACAGGACAAGGTGACGTCACCACCCCACGCCGGCACGTGACCTCACCCAGCCGGCGGCCGCCATTGGTGGAGCAGGAGCACGTGGCCACTGGCTGGGTGAGGTCACGTGGGGCGCGGGGCAGTGACGTCACCCTTTGTCCCTTCTTTGGGAGTGAGGAAGTTGGCAACCCTAGTAATGCGGGACAAGGGTGGTCCCGTATGGGACAAACCAATTTAGCCCAAAATAAGGGATGTCCCGGCTAATACGGGACAGTTGGCAACCCTAGTTTTCACACTTCTAGACCTTCCAAGATGGCGCCCAACCCAGTTTTTAGTTTTTAGTTTTTAGTTTAGAGTTTAAATTAGTTTAGTTTAGAGTTTGGAGTTTAGGTGAGAGTTTAGTTTAGTTTAGTTTCAGTTTCATTTTATTGTCACGTGTACCGAGGTACAGTGTAAAGCTTTTGTTGCGTGCTAACCAGTCCGCGGAAAGACAGCACACGATTACAATCGAGGCATCCACAGTGTACAGATATATGATAAAGGGAATAACGTGACTAACGTATTGTGCAAGATAAAGCTGGTGAAGTCTGATCAAAGATAGTCCGAGGCTTTGTATTAGCCATGTAATATAGTCCAGGATATCCTCTATTGAGAAAATTGTAAAGATGTCTTAGCTGTGAACTAATTGCCAAAAAAAAAGAATGGTTTATTTGCGATTTATTGGTTTGTGATCCAGTTTAGTGACTTTGGAGATACAATGTGGAAAATTGGCTTGGTAAAAGTGTAAATTGTCCTGAGTGCATGTAGGATAATGTTAATGCGTGGGGATCGCTGGTCGGCGCGGACTGAAGGGCCTGTTTCTGCGCTGTATCTCTTAAACTAAACTAAGCTAAACTAAACTGAACTGAATTTGTATTCTCCTATTGCCTAAATAGTAATTGCTTCCTTGTCTCGCTGTTGTTAATCCATGCTTCTCACAAGTTCACAAGTTATAGGAGTGGAATCAGGCCATTCGGCCCATCTGGTCTACTCCGCCATTCAATCATGGCCGATCTCTGCCTCCTAATCCCATTTTCCTGCCTTCTCCCCATTACCCTTGACACCCGTTCTAATCAATCTGGCAACGTGTCTGAAAACACACACATCAAGACTGTTCACAGTGCCATCTTTCCTTACATGGTGAACACTGTGAACAGGGTCGGGGGCTTTTAAGAATATAAACTGTGTTGGCAAAACTAGCCACCGAATCATCAAACAACACTTCCACTCTGTGTATGTTTAGCTTGGATTCCCACGATTTCGGAAGCTGAGAGGTTGCAGGCTGGTGATGGAATAGCCTTGTATATCAGGTTTCTAGTTGGCACCTCGGAAGCACGGTGCATTACGTGGATGGTAGCAGGATGTGAAAACGGATATGCAACGCTCATTTAACAAGGCTACCGTTTCCTTACTCTCAATTACAGTCCAGCTTGCGTTTACCTTTCATGGGGTCCACGTTCGCTTTCACTTGAGCCTGCCACCACGGTGGCGCAGCAGTAGAGTCGCTGCCTCACAGCGCCAGAGACCCGGGTTCGATCCTGACTTCGGGTGCTGACTGTGGGGAGTTTGTACGTCCTCCCCGTGACCTGCGTGGGTTTTCTCCGGGTGCTCCGGTTTCCTCCCATGCTCCAAGGACATGCAGGTTTGTAGGTTAAATTGGCTTTGTATAAATGTAAATTGTCCTTAACGCATGTCAATAGTCAATAGACAATAGGTGCAGGAGGAGGCCATTCGGCCCTTCGAGCCAGCACCGCCATTCAATGTGATCATGGCTGATCATTCTCAATCAGTACCCCGTTCCTGCCTTCTCCCCATACCCCCTGGCTCCGCTATCCTTAAGAGCTCTATCTAGCTCTCTCTTAAATGCATTCAGAGAATCGGCCTCCACTGCCTCCAATGTCGGATAGTGTTAATATGCGGGGATTGCTGGTCGGCGCGGACTCAGTGGGCCGAAGGGTCGGTTTCCGCGCTGTATCTCTAAATTAAATATAACTAAACTTATCCTCAACAATACCAGCAACACGGTGCCGCAGCGGGTAGAGCCGCTGCCTTACAGCGCCAGAGACCCGGGTTCGATCCCGGCCTCGAGTGGTGCTGTTGGTGTAGAAGTTTGCACGTTCTCCATGCGAACGCGTGGGTTTTACGGGTGCTGCGGTTTCCTCCCGCATCTCAAAGACATGCAGGTTTGCAGATGAATAGGCCTGTGTGAAAGCGAAGGGCCTGTTTCCACGCTGTATCTCTGAACTAAACCAAACAACTTTGAAGATGACTGCAAAATCTCATCAAGGTATGCCTAATGTGGAGAAGCCCCCTTCTCTCCACAGGAAGTTGTGTGAGACCCTTTTCCCACTGACCCCCTCCCTCTGTGATTCCTGCTGCTCCTGTTCTACCACCATGTTCTGACTCAGACTCACTCCCACTGCTTCACTTGTCCACTCTGCGCTGAATCTATACACTAAAACTCTTGTTTGTTTGTTTGTTTGTTCCGAACTACAGCCAAAATGGTATACAATAGCACGACAATTTTAGGCCCACCTTACTCACCGTCGTCCCTTTGGTGCTAATGGAAGACGTTTCATTGAAATCGGCGTTATATTGTTAAAGGTATTCACATTTTAAAGTTTAAATCTATCTCCTAGGGAGGGAGGGGGAGGGAGGGAGGGAGGGGTGGAGGGGGAGTAGGGGGGATAAGGGGGATAAGGGGCGTTGAGGGGGATGGAGTGGAGGGGAAGGGGGGAGGGGAAAGAGGGGGGTGGGGGAAAGGAGGGGGGGGGAGGGGGTGGGAAGGGGAGGGAGGGGAGGGAGGGGAGGGGAATGGTGGGGGGAGAGTGGAGGGGTGGGGGGGGAGGAGGGGAGGAGAGGAGTAGAGGGTGCTGCACCAATGCAGGAGAGGTTTGGGCCCAACAGGTCCACTTGGTCTAGTATTACCTAAAAACATTGTTTGACAATCTTGCTCATACTTTCTTTCATTCTTTTTGTCTCCTCCCTTTGAAATTTACTTGAGACTTTAGAGATACATGATCCATATCTCTCCATTCTTTCGACTTTACACTTTACTTTCGAGATACAGTGCAGGTACAGCTCCTTCGGCCCACCAAGTCCGGGCCGACAAGTGTGCTAGCATTGTCCTACACAATCGGGACCATTTTTACCGAAGCCAATTAACCTCCAAACCTGTATGCCTTTTGAGTGTGTGAGTTTAGAAACCAGAGCACCCGGAGAAAACCCACGCGGTCACAAGGAGAACGTATGAACTCTGTACAGACAGCACCCTGAGTCAGGATTGAACCCTGGTCTCTGGCCCCACAAGGCAGCAACTCTACCGCTGCGCCACCGTGCCGCCCTACATTCTTTGCCACATTTACCTTGTAGATCTCTCATTGCACTGGAATCCACTTTCCATTGGAGTTTGTGTAAGCTAGATACCTTCACATCACTATTGGCTATCGCTGCTAATCTATAGATGGAGTCTTTGTCTTATCAAGGTACACATTGGTTTTGTGCAATACTGAAAGGGCTGGATTGCCCTGGATCTGACCTGCTGTCCAGACCCGGTGCCAGAGATGTCCACCCATTGCTTCAACCAGTTCCCCAGATGGTGGCACGGTGGCGCAGCAGTAGAGTTGCTGCCTTGCAATGCCAGAGACCCGGGTTCCATCCTGACTGGTGCTTGTCTCTACAGAGTTTGTACGTTCTCCCTGTGACCTGCGTGGGTTTTCTCCGAGATCTTCGGTTTCCCCCCACACTCCAAAGACGTGCACGTTTGTAGGTTAATTGGCGTGGTGTAAATGTACAAATTGTGCGGGGAACGCTGGTCGGCGCGGACTCAGTGGGCCGAAGGGCCTGTTTCCGTGCTGTATCTCTAAACTAAACTAGACCAGCAAGAAGTGTCCCTAAGTGTCTGAGTGGTCTTCAACAAAGCAACTATAAATGTGCTTTGTACTTTTCCTTTGGTATAGAGATACAGCGTGGAAACAGGCCCTTCGGCCCATCGAGTCCACGCCGACCTTCAATCACCCGTTCACACAAGTTCTACGTTATCCCACTTTAGATTTAGATATACAGTGCAGAAACAGGCCCTGCGGCCCACCGGGTCCGCGCTGCCCAGCAATCCCCGCACACTAACACTATCGTACACCCACTAAGGACATTTTTTACATTTACCCAGCCAATTAACCTACATACCTGTACGTCTTTGGAGTGTGGGAGGAAACCGAAGATCTCGGAGAAAACCCACGCAGGTCACGGGGAGAACGTACAAACTCCGTACAGACCACGCCCGTAGTCAGGATCGAACCTGAGTCTCCGGTGTTGCATTCGCTGTAAGGCAGCAACTCTACCGCTGCGCCACCGTGCCGCCCATTTCTCATCCACTCCATGTCAGGGCAATTTTTTTTGACAGAGGGCCAATTAACCCACAAACCCGCACATCTTTGGGATGTGTGAGGAAACCGGAAGCACCCGGAGGAAACCCACGCGGGTCACGGGGAGAACGTGCAAACTCCACGCAGACAGCAGCAGAGGTCAGGATCGAACCCGGGTTTCTGGCGCTGTGAGGCCTCTGATGTCAACAAATAATTTGAACCCATTAATGAAAACATGCAACCACACAATGGTCAGTTTATCACCGAAGATAGACACAAAATGCTGGAGGGACTCCGGGTCAGGCAGCACCTCTGCAGAACAGGAGTAGGTGACGTTTGAGGTCGAGACCCTTCATCAGACTGAGAGTCAGGGAGAGGGAAACTAGAAGTATGGGAAGGTACAGAACAAAGTGGAGGATGCATCAATGGCTCAGGAAAGATGGAGCCCACAATAGTTGATCACATCTCTTTTAAATGTACTCTAATGAATTGAATTGAATACATTTTATTAGCCAAGTATGTACACGTACAAGGAATTTGCCTTGGTGCTTTGCTCACAAGTAACAACACGACGTACAGTAAACAATTAAGAATAAAGCATTATAATTTAAACATGTGAAGAATGAAAAAAATACCAGAGCAAAAGGAGGCTACAGACTTTGGTTGTTGAGTAGAGCTACTGCTCGTGGGGAAAAAAAGCTGTTTTTATGTCTGGCTGTGGCTGCTTTGACAGTCCGGAGTCGCCTTCCAGAGGGAAGTGCTTCGAAGAGTTTGTGGCCAGGGTGAGAGGGGTCAGAGATGATCTTGCCCGCTCACTTCCTGGCCCTTGCAGTGTACAGTTCGTCAATGGGGGGAAGGTTGCAGCCAACAACCTTCTCGGCTGATCGAACGATGCGTTGCAGCCTCCGGATGTGGTGCTTGGTGGCTGAGCCAAACCAGACCATGATGGAGAAGGTGAGGACAGACTCTACGATGGCAGTATAGAACTGGACCATCGTTGCCTGTGGCAGATTGTGTTTCCCCAGCAGCCGTGGGAAGTACATCCTCTGTTGGGCCTTGTTGACTGTGGAGTCGATGGTGGCCCCCCCATTGAATGTCCTTGTAATCGTAACTCTGTAACAGTAATCTTTTACTTTTGTGATGGATGGATTGCAAGTTAATTGTATTAATTTCTTAATTATCTGAATTAAGTTAGAACTGAAATCAAAATATTATTTAAACGATTGACATTATGATGATATTGAAAACCTCAGAATTTTACATGTCTGCTTTTAAAATGATTTAGAAAGGAAAGCAGGAACCGAACCAGTAACAAAATCCCCAAATATAATTGGGTTTTAGTAGGGGGAAGGAAGGTCTATATCCTATTGCATTATTATTACCCTTTAAGGCAACATTTGCAATACAAAGTTCATCCTGTAACATTATATTGGGGTGATTATGTTTACCAATTTGCCAGGGAGAGAATTAATGGGCTGTGGTGTGTAATAAAGTTAACCGTTCTCTCTTCTGAGCTGTGTCAGAAGGAACTGCAGATGCTGGTTTAAACCGAAGATAGACACAAAATGCTGGAGTAACTCAACGGGTCAGACAGCATCTCTGGAGAGAAGGAATGGGTGACGTTTCGGGTCGAGTCTGAAGAAGGATCTCGACCCGAAACGTCACCCATTCCTTCTCTCCCCAGAGAAGCTGCCTGTCCTGTTGAGTTACTGCAGCACTTTGTGTCTCTTCTGATCTGCTTGACTTTATTCCTTTCCCCTCCACATTAGGCATGAAATGGTTTTGGGTAGACTGATGGGACTGAAGGCTGATAAATCCCCAGGGCCTGATGGTCTGCATCCCAGGGTACTTAAGGAGGTGGCTCTAGAAATAGTGGAAGCATTGGAGATCATTTTTCAATGTTCTATAGATTCAGGATCAGTTCCTGTGAATTGGAGGATAGCAAATGTTATCCCACTATTTAAGAAAGGAGGGAGAGAGAAAACGGGTAATTATAGACCGGTTAGTCTGACATCAGTGGTGGGGAAGATGCTGGAGTCAATTATAAAAGACGAAATTGCTGAGCATTTGGATAGCAGTAACGGGATCATTCCGAGTCAGCATGGATTTACGAAGGGGAAATCATGCTTGACAAATCTACTGGAATTTTTTGAGGATGTAACTAGGAAAATTGACAGGGGAGAGTCAGTGGATGTGGTGTACCTCGACTTTCAGAAAGCCTTCGACAAGGTCCCACATAGGAGATTAGTGGGCAAAATTAGGGCACATGGTATTGGGGTAGGGTACTGACATGGATAGAAAATTGGTTGACAGACAGAAAGCAAAGAGTGGGGATAAATGGGTCCCTTTCGGAATGGGAGGCAGTGACCAGTGGGGTACCGCAAGGTTCGGTGCTGGGACCCCAGCTATTTACGATATACATTAATGACTTAGACGAAGGGATTAAAAGTACCATTAGCAAATTTGCAGATGATACTAAGCTGGGGGGTAGTGTGAATTGTGAGGAAGATGCAATAAGGCTGCAGGGTGACTTGGACAGGTTGTGTGAGTGGGCGGATACATGGCAGATGCAGTTTAATGTAGATAAGTGTGAGGTTATTCACTTTGGAAGTAAGAATAGAAAGGCAGATTATTATCTGAATGGTGTCAAGTTAGGAGGAGGGGGAGTTCAATGAGATCTGGGTGTCCTAGTGCATCAGTCAATGAAAGGAAGCATGCAGGTACAGCAGGCAGTGAAGAAAGCCAATGGAATGTTGGCCTTCATAACAAGAGGAGTTGAGTATAGGAGCAAAGAGGTCCTTCTACAGTTGTACCGGGCCCTGGTGAGACCGCACCTGGAGTACTGTGTGCAGTTTTGGACTCCAAATTTGAGGAAGGATATTCTTGCTATGGAGGGCGTGCAGCGTAGGTTCACTAGGTTAATTCCCGGAATGGCGGGACTGTCGTATGTTGAAAGGCTGGAGCGATTGGGCTTGTATACACTGGAATTTAGAAGGATGAGGGGGGATCTTATTGAAACATATAAGATAATTAGGGGATTGGACACATTAGAGGCAGGAAACATGTTCCCAATGTTGGGGGAGTCCAGAACAAGGGGCCACAGTTTAAGAATAAGGGGTAGGCCATTTAGAACGGAGATGAGGAAGAACTTTTTCAGTCAGAGAGTGGTGAAGGTGTGGAATTCTCTGCCTCAGAAGGCAGTGGAGGCCAGTTCGTTGGATGCTTTCAAGAGAGAGCTGGATAGAGCTCTTAAGGATAGCGGAGTGAGGGGGTATGGGGAGAAGGCAGGAACGGGGTACTGATTGAGAGTGATCAGCCATGATCGCATTGAATGGCGGTGCTGGCTCGAAGGGCTGAATGGCCTACTCCTGCACCTATTGTCTATTGTCTATTGTCTATTGTCTAAAGGAGGGGTCACGAAACAGGCCTTGCGGTCCATATCCTCTGTGCTGACCAAGATGCCCCACCAAGGTAGTCCAACTGGCACGGTGGGGTCTGAAGAAGGGTCTCGACCCGAAATGCCACCCATTCCCTCTCTCCTAGATGTTGCCTGACCTGCTGAGCTACTCCAGCAAATTTTGTGATACCTTCAATTTGTACCAGCATCTGCAGTTATCTTCCTACACTAGTCCAACTGGCACGGTGGGCCGGTGCAGCGGTAGAGTTGCTGCCTCACAGCACCAGAGACCCGGGTTCGATAATGACTACAGATGCTGTCTGTACGCGGTTTGTCCATTCTCCCCGAGACCTTGTGGGTTTTGTCCGGGTGCTCCGGTTTCCACCCACACTCCAAAGACGTACAGTTTCGTAGGATAATTGACTTTGGAAAAATTGTAAATTTTCCCGAGTGTGTGTAGGATAGTGTTAATTTACGGGGTGATTGCTGGTCGGCACGGACTCAATGGGCCGAAGGGCCTGTTCCCATGCTGTATGTCTAAAGACTAAAGTGTAAAAGAAAGGTTGGGAGAGAGATGGGCCAAAAGCGGGCAGGTGGGACTAGTGCAGTTTGGACTGAAATTATCTATTTTAATGAATGGAAATATGTACATATCGGTATTTTTTAAAGTATACTAGACCAAGTGGACCCGTTGGGCCCAAACCTCTCCTGCATTGGTGCAGCACCCTCTCCTCCCCCCCTCCCCCCCCTCCCCCTCCCTCCCCCCCTCCCCCTCCCTCCCCCCCTCCCCCCTCCCTCCCCCTCCCTCCCCCTCCCTCCCCCCTCCCTCACCCCCTTGCTCCCTCCTTCCCCCTTCCCTCCCCCCACCTCCCCCTTCCCCCCTCCCACCCTTCTCCCTCCCCTTCCCCTCCCCCGCCCCTCTCACCCCTCTCACCCCTCTCACCCCTCTCAGCCCTCTCACCCCTTTCCCCCCTCCCCTCCCCTTCCCCTATCCCCCACTCCATCCCCCTCAACCCTCCTTATCCCTCCACCCCCCCTCCCTCCCTCCCTCCCCCTCCTTCCCTAGGAGATAGATTTAAACTTAAAAATGTGAATAATTAAAAAAATATAATACCTATTTCAATGAATCATCTTCCATTAGCACCAAAGGGACGACGGTGAGTAAGGTGGGCCTAAAATTGTTGAGCTATCGTGTACCGTTTTGGCCATAGTTCAGGAACAAACAAACGAGAGTTTTAGTGTATAGATTAACAATCTGAATGTCTCACTAGTTAGTGAAAGCAAAAAATAAAAGGAGAATTATATTAAGGGCATTTTCAATTTTCAGAATAAGTATTTGCTTGCATCAATATGTGTCTCATCATTGAAACCATAAAAGCAAAATAAACACGTTTTTGGTTCGGCAGAAATCCACAGGAGAAGGACGAGATTAAATTTAAATTAAACTAAACGAGAGGGCTGGACAACAACCACTTCCTGTCTTTGGTTCCCTGAGTCTCCAAATGTGGCAGAAGTTCAAAAATTACAAAGATTAGGCTTTTTAGTTTAGATTAGTTTACTTTACTTTACAGACACAGAGCGGAAACAGGCCCTTCGGCCCACCGAGTCCGTGCCGACCAGTGGTCCCCGCACATTAACACTATCCTACACACACTGGAGACAATTTACAATTTTATCTACAAACCTGTAGGTTTTTGGAGTGTGGGAGGAAAACCGGAGCGCCCGGAGAAAACCCACACAGGTCACGGGGAGAACGTACAAACTCCGTGCAGACAGCAACCGTAGTCGGGATCGAACCCGGGCCTCCGGCGCTGTGAGGCAGCAACTCTACCGCTGCGCCACTGTGCCGCTCTGACAGCTCCTTGCAATGACCTTTCAACCTCTGAGTGAAAAGGTTGCCCCTCATGTTGCTATTAAATCTCTCCCCTCCCACCTTTCATTGAAGTGTTGTCATGAGGAAGAGCTCTGAGGATGTTGGCACCTGTAGACGTTGTTCCCACTCCATCAACATGTTGGAAGCAGGCAGCTGAATCTGCGTGAGAGAAACAAATGATGTAAATGGTAACCTTGCGTTAATCGTGATTGTGAAAGTGAAGGGCTTTCCTTCGCAGCTTTCCCCTCCAATTTCCAGGCTGTTACTTTACAATTTGCTTTAAGAAATATAGAAACATAGGTGCAGGAGTAGGCCGTTCGGTCCTTCGAGCCAGCACCGCCATTCAAGATGCTCATGGCCGACCATCCAAAATCAGTAGGGCGGTCACGGTGGCGCAGCGGTAGAGTTGCTGCCTTACAGTAAATGCAGCGCCGGAGGCCCGGGTTCGATCCCGACGACTCGTGCTGTCTGTACGGAGTTTGTACGTTCACCCCGTGACCTGCATGGGTTTTCTCCGAGATCTTCGGTTTCCTCCCACACTCCAAAGGCGTACAGGTTTTATGTTAATTGGCTTGGTAAATGTAAAAATTGTCCCTAGCGGGTGTAGGATAGTGTTAATGTGCAGGGATCGCTGGTCGGCACGGACCCGGTGGGCCGAAGGGCCTGTTTCCGCGCTGTATCTCGAAACTCTAAAGTACCCTGTTCCTGGCTTTTCCTCATATCCCTTGATTCCGTTAGCCCTAAGAGCTTCTTCTTCTTATCGAGTCCACATCACAAGATTGGATGGTGTTCAGCCAGAGCTGAACACACTTCTTGGTATCTTCATTGTAGGCAGTGAGATCAGCAGGTGTGCATTGCTTTTCCAGTTGAGGGCATTTCAGCAGGTGTGCCATTGTTTGTGGTTCAGTGCCACATTCACAGGTAAAACCAAGCGCTCAACACCTGCCCTCGGTCCGCATTGACCAAACTGATCTCCCGGTGGCCGAGCACTTCAACTCCCCCTCCCATTCCCAGTCTGACCTTTCTGTCATGGGCCTCCTCCAGTGCCATAGTGAGGCCCACCGGAAATTGGAGGAACAGCACCTCATATTTCGCCTGGGCAGCTTGCAGCCCAGTGGTATGAACGTCGACTTCTCCAACTTTAGGTAGTTCCTCTGTCCCTCTCTTCCCCTCCCCTTTCCCAGATCTCCCTCTATCTTCCTGTCTCCACCTATATCCTTTCTCTGTCCCGCCCCCCTGACATCAGTCTGAAGAAGGGTCTCGACCCGAAACGTCACCCATTCCTTCTCTCCCGAGATGCTGCCTGACCTGCTGAGTTACTCCAGCATTTTGTGAATAAATACTTTCGATTCACAGGTAACATCGGTGCGGTTACATCCCCACTTGTTTAGAGACACCTAAACACCAGTTCTCAATCAATCGAGGCATTTCCATCTGGCCCAGCTTGCGTCCGTTACAGGAGGGAGTTGGTCACTTGCCATTAGTCCCATGGTGGTTGAGGGAGGTAGAGTAGATATTCTATCACCCCATGTAGAGACCTGCATTACATAATAATCATAATCATAATCGTGATTTATTAGCCAAGTATGTTTTGCAACATACTAGGAATTTAATTTGCCATACCGTCTTACCAAACAAGCAACAAGACACACAACTACATTAAAATTTGACCCAAACATCCACCACAGCGGCTCCTCCACATTCCCCACTGTGATGGAAGGCAATAAAGTCTTATCTTCTTTCCTCCTTTTCTCCCGCGATCGGGGGAGTCGAACCATCGCAGTCGGGGCGATCGAAGCTCCTGCAGCCGGCGATCGAAACTCCTGCGATCGGGGCGGTTGAAGCTCCTGCGGCCTCGAGCTCCCGACGTCAGTCCCTAACCAGAGACCGCGAGCTCCACGTTGTTAAAGTCCGCAGGCCCCCGCGGTGTCGATCGCTGGCAAAGGGACATACCCGTGTGTAATGCAAGCCTCAAGAGGAGTCACACAGTTAAGAAAACGTTTCCTTGACTTTAGGCGGCTCGGGAATGGTGCCTGGCCAAACATTGGACGTGGGTCATCTGTTATCTGCCACTGGTGCTCCTTCATGCTGGCTCCTAATCTTCTGGTGTATGGTGGGGCTTTGACTGCCAGGAGGTATAGGCTGTCAGTACCTGTTGGCTTGAGACAACCTGTGTCAAGTCTGCAGGAGACATTGAGGGCCGGGTCCAGCTTCTTATGGTGGCTCGTTCCCATACTGGGCATGCATACTCAGCAGCAGAATAGCAGAGGGCTGAGGTAGTGGAACGTAGGGCCTGTGGGGTAGCACCCCATCTTGTGTTGGTGAGCTTACTGACAACATTGTAGCGCGCACTCACGTTCGCCATTGTCTTCTCAATCTGGGTCTTGAAGGTAAGGCACTGGTCAAGGGCTACACTGAGGTAAACCGGATGCTCACAGGGCTCCAATGTTGTTCCAGACCAGTTCACCTCAAGTTGTCTCTTGGCTTCTTGACTAGGGTTGCCAACTTTCTCGATCCCAAATAAGGGACAAAAGGTGACGTCACCGCCCCGCTCCCCACATGACCTCACCCAGCCAGCGGCCACGTGCTCCCGCTCCACCAATGGCGGCCGCCCGGGCCGGAAGGCGGGTTGCTATGCAACCTCCGCTAGGTGAACGCGCTCGGCCCCGCTCCCCGAACACACTCCGTTAGCCTACAGCGGCCCCCGGGCCTACAGTGTCCGGGCCTACAGCGCCCCCCCCCCCCGGGCCTACAGTCCCCGGGCCTACAGTCCCCAGGACTACAGCGGGCCTAATACGGGACATGGACAGTCCCGTGCGGGACAAACCAAATTAGCCCAAAATATGGGATGTCCTGGCTAACATGGGACAGTTGGCAACCATAGTCTCACCCTGAAATGTCACCCATTCCTTCTCTCCAGAGATGCTGCCTGTCCCACTGAGTTACTCCAGCTTTTCGTCTATCTTCAGTGTATAACCAGCATCTGCAGTTCCTTCCCACACATTCAGTCCAGTTAACCTTTCTCTGAACTGTTTGTAACTCATTGACGTGTTTCCTTAAACAAGGAGACTAACACTGTACTCAGTACAGTATTCCAGATGTAGTCCCTTCATTGCCCCATGTAACTGAAGGATATCGTCCCATGTTTACATTCAATTCCCCTCGTAATAAACAATTTCAATCTGCCAGCGTTTTTAATTACTTGCTTGACTCCCAATATCAGCCTTTTGAAAACCAAGCACTAGAGGTCACCCAGATCCATTCTATCTCAGAACTCTGCAATTTCTCACCAATAAAAAAAATCCTGCATTTCCATCGGTTCTTCCAAACTAGGACGTTTTGCACACTCCACATTACACACATGCTCATCAGTCATGGGAGCAGAATTAAACCATTTGGTCCATCGAGACTACTCCGCCATTCAATCAAGATGCAACACAGAACGCCACAGGAGATCCTTCTTCCCTGTGGCTATCAATCTGTACAACTCCTCCCCTTTCTAACATGGGGTAGACTGACTCCCCTCCCCTCCTCTCCACCAAATCTTTGCACACATCCCCAATCCTTTCCACTCGTCACGTTAATGTAATGTTTCATGTATCTTATGTTTTACGACTGTTGGCAGATCAATTTCCCTCCTGGGATAAATAAAGTTCTATCGTATCGTATCTTGTTGTATGGTTGATCTATCTTTCCCTCTCAAGAATCAATCAAGAATCTGCCAATCCCCGCCTTAACTCGGCCTTCACAGCCATCTGTGGTAAATAGTTCCACAGATTCACCACCCTCTGACTCAGGAAATTCCTCCTCATCTCCTTTCCAAAGGTACCATCCTTTAATTCTGAGGCTGTGCTCTCCTTTGTATTGACCCCAGGTCTCTGGTGCTGTGAGGCGGCTGTAGGGCCTAGAATGGCCCTATCAGCAGTGCCACTCCGGGCCGACCATTTTCCTTCATGTTCCTCTCGCTGAGTCACTCATTGCATCCAAAAGTGAGATTAAAAGTTTCCTTTACATTATAGCAATCAAACTCTATGTAGAGGGGCCTGGTGTTACCAAGCAACTGAAGCATCTTACCACTAACTAGAGAGAGTGGTCCTGACCTACGATCTATCTCATTGGAGACCCTCAGACCATCCTTCGTCAGACTTTACTTGCTTGATCCGTCTGTAAGGAGTTTGTACGTTCTCCCCGTGACGTGCGTGGGTTTTCTCCGAGATCTTTGGTTTCCTCCCACACTCCAAAGATGTACAGGTATGTAGGTTAATTGACTGGGTAAAATGTTTTTTTTTAAATTGTCCCTAGTGGGTGTAGGATAGTGTTAGTGTGCGGGGATCACTGGGCGGTGCGGACTTGGTGGGCCGAAAAGGCCTGTTTCCGCGCTGTATCTGAAATATGAAATAAAATTAAAATAAAATAATATTAAACGTTGTTCCCTTTCCTACTCCATCTACACCTCGTGGTGCCTCGGCAAGGCCAGCAGCATAATCAAGAACGAGTCACACCCCCTCTTTCCCACTCCCTCTTCTCCCCTCTCCCATCAGGCAAGAGGTACAGAAGTGTGAAAACGCACACCTCCAGATTCAGGGACAGTTTCTTCCCAGCTGTTATCAGGCAACTGAACCCTCCTACCAACAACTAGAGAGCGGTCCTGACCTCCCATCTACCTCATTGGAAGCCCTCGGACTTTCTTTAATCAGACATTACTGGTCTTTACCTTGCTCTAAACGTTATTCCCTTTATCCTGTATCTGTACACTGGGGACAACTTGATTGTAATCACGTATAGTCTTTCCACTGACTGGATAGCACGTACAGTAACTGAAAGCTTTCCACTGTACCTCGGTACACTTGACAATAAGCTGAACTAAACTAAAAATGGTTGGGATGCGTACGAAGGAAGTGCAGATGCTGGTTTGCACCGAAGATAGACACAAAATGCTGGAGTAACTCAGCGGGTCAGGCAGCATCTGTGGAGAAAAGGAATAGGTGACGTTTCGGGTCAAGACCCTTCTTCAGACTAAGATTCAAGGGGGAAGGAAACGTCAGGTATGAAAAGGTACAGAACATGAAGCGAATATTGTGGGCCGAAGGGCTGTTCCTGTACTGTCCCCTGTTGCACACACGTTCTATATTCTCTATCATAAAATAGTACAGTAATGTACAGTACAGTGACCTTGAAAAATAATTCCTAACCAAAACGTCACCCATTCCTTCTCTCCAGAGATGCTGCCTGACCCGTTGAGTTACTCCAGCGTTTTGTGTTAAACTAAAAATAGATTGACAATAGACAATAGACAACAGGTGCAGGAGGAGGCCATTCGGCCCTTCGAGCCAGCACCGCCATTCAATGTGATCATGGCGGATCATTCTCAATCAGTACCCCGTTCCTGCCTTCTCCCCATACCCCTTGACTCCCCTATCCTTAAGAGCTCTATCTAAATTAGTTGGACCTGAAGAACGACAGACAGCCTGATGTATGATTTTACCGGATTGTATGCACAAAGAATTTTACTACCTAGATACGCATGACAACGAGGTCTGACGAAGGGTCTCGACCCAAAACGTCACCTATCCATGTTCTCCAGAGATGCTGCCTTCTATCTGTCTTCGGTTTAAACCAGCATCTGCATTTCCTTCCTGCACAAGTATCATTGAGTCATTTTTGATAGACGCAAAATGCTGGAGTAACTCAGCGGGACAGGCAGCTTCTGTAGAGAGAAGGAATGGGTGACGTTTTGGGTCGAGACCCTTCTTCAGACTCGACCCCAAACGTCACTCATTCCTTCTCTCCAGAGATGCTGCCTGACCCGCTGAGTTACTCCAGCATTTTGTGTCTACCTTCGATTTAAAGCAGCATCTGCAGTTCCTTCCCACACAACCCAGGTTTTTGTTGAACGGCAGGTTTGACAAGTGACTGATTCTTTTTATGTACATCCAGTCATAATTTATTAACTGTAAACAGACGTTAATATGTCCCAAAGTCAGCAACGGTTCAAAATTAAATGCAAGTCCATTTTTATGGCCTTCATTTTGTTGCCATGTAACATCTGTGGTATAAACAATTGGAATGGACTTTTACACAACAGGAAATTGTTATTGCTATAAGCTTCCCTGTAAAATGTACAAATATAGATTTTCCAACTGCTCTGCTCAAGTACGAGCTGCTTACGGATAGACACAAAAAGCTGGACTAACTCAGCGGATCAGACAGCATCTCCAGAGAAGGGGAATAGGTGACATTTCGGGTCGAGGCCCTTCTTCAGACCCTGGTACCCTGTTATCTATCCTTGGTTAACCTGATGGACTGGATCGATTTGAAAACTTCCACGTCATTGTTGAAGACCGCATGTAATTAAATCTTCAATAATTACTATCCCGCAGATAAAGATTGATCTCCATCTTCGCTGGGCTTATTTCTCAATATCAAAATGCTTCTTTCTTACTGCTGTTGAGTTGAGTTTATTGTCACGTGTACCGAGGTACAGTGAAAAGCTTTTGTGGCGTGCTAACCAGTCAGCGTAAAGACAACACATGATTACAATCGAGCTACACACAGTGTACAGATACACGATAAAGGGAATAATGTGAATAACATTTTGTGCAAAACATAGAAACAGAGAAACATAGAAAATAGGTGCAGGAGGAGGCCATTCGGTCCTTCGAGCCAGAACTGCCATTCATTGTGATCATGGCTGATTATCCACAATCAGTAACCCGTGCCTGCCTTCTCCCCATATCCCTTGATTCCACTAGCCCCTAGAGCTCTATCTAGCTCTCTCTTAAATCCATCCAGTGATTTGGCCTCCACTGCCCTCTGTGGCAGAGAATTCCACAAATTCACAACTCTCTGGGTGAAAAAGTTTTTTCTCACCTCAGTTTTAAATGGCCTCCCCTTTATTCTAAGACTGTGGCCCCTGGTTCTGGACTCCCCCAACATTGGGAACATGTTTCCTGCATCTGCATATAGGGGTGGCACTGTGGCGCAGTGGTATAGTTGCTGCCTTACAGTGACAGAGACCAGGGTTCGATCCTGACTACGGGTGCTGCCTGCACAGAATTTGCACGTTCTCCCTGTGACTGCGTGGGTTTTCTCCGGGTGCTCCGGTTTTCTCCCACGTACCAAAGACATCCGGGTTTGTAGGTTAATGGGCTTCTGTAAATTGTCCCTGGTGTGCAGGATGGAACTAGTGTGTGGGTGGTCGCTGGTCGGCACAGACTCGGTGGGCCGAAGGGCCTTCTTTTTCTACGCTGTATCTCTAAACTAACCGGAGTTTATGACTCTATATTATGGAAGGAAAATAGCAGCAGGGTAGGGGGTTGGGGTGGTGTGGGGGGGGGGGGGGGGGAGTTTTGGCAGAGGGAGAGTGGGTGGGGTGGTGGAGAAGCTCTCTGGTGAGATACTTAGAGGAAGCAGTTCAAGAGACAACAGTGAAGGGGTCTAGGAAATTAGCAGAAGACTGTGTGGCTGGGGAAGCCATCAGCAACGATGATGGCGTACTGGAGGGCAAGTATAAATCCACCACCGATCTCTCGGCAGCCTCAGTTCCAGAGCCGTTCTGGATTATCCGTTTTGCCGGACCGACAGAGGTCACGGCCTCCGTGAGGTGTCCAGCGGTACTGGAACGTTCCGCCGAGGGGCCGAGATACTGGCCCGCAAAGTCGGCCTCGCAAGTCGGCCGTGGGAACGGAGCTGCCGGCTTGGGCCGGGCCTTAGTTCCAGAGCCTTGGCCGCAGGGGGCAGATTCCACCCGCCGATCGGCCGCTGAAGTCCCGATGGATGAGGTGGTGACCGGCCTGGGCGCCATGTTTTCCGGGTGGGGGGGAGATTACAAGTGCGCTCTTGTAACTTTGTCCGATTTAAAGGAGGTGCCGGACCACCAGTTGCTGGACAGTCGGTGGTGGACCTTTACATGGTGAAAGTTGGATGCTTCGGTAACTCCGGCAACCACAGAGCTAGCTTTAGGCTTTAGTCACGGTGGCGCAGCGGGTAGAGCTGCTGCCTCACAGCACCAGAGACCCGGGTTCCATCCTGACTACGGGTGCTGTCTGTACGGAGTTTGTCCTCGTTACCGCGAGGGTTTCGTCCGGGCGCTCCGGTTTCCTCCCACACTCCAAAGATGTACAGGTTTGTAATTGGCTTTAGTAAAAAGATTGTAAATTGTCCCTAGTGTGTAGGATGGTGTTAGTGTACAGGGATCCTGGTCGGCGCAGACTCAATGGGCCGAAGGGCCTGTTTCCGTGCTGTATCTTTGAACTAAAACCATAAAAAAGCTATTGTCAAACCTGGTCTCGCCCCTCAGGTTCAGACCTCAACTTCTGTGTACAAGAATGGACGCAAAATGCTGCAGTAACTCAACGGGACAGGCAGCATCTCTGGAGACAAGGAATGGGTGACGTTTCGGGTCGAGACCCTTATTCAGACTGAGTTAGGGGAGGGGGGAGACCCAAAATGTCACCCATTCCGTCTCTCCAGAGGTGCTGCCTGTCCCGCTGAGTTACTCCAGCTTTTTGTGTCTATGGAAGGATTAGGTGTGAAAACACAGATCAAAGGGGATGTTGTTCAAGGAAATGTAGCTGAGGGGAAAGTGAAAACGAGGCATACACTCAGTAAAATTCAATCGGAAGGACAGAGAAACTAGTCGGAGAACTGGGATGGGGGAGGGACGGAGAGGAAGGGAGAGCAAGGGTTACTTGAAGTTAGACGAATCAATATTGGTACCGACCGCTGCCTGTATGTTCGAGGGAACCTCCCACAGACAGTGCAGCCTTGCACGTGATTAATAACATGCAGCCCTACGTGGGAAGTCAATGAGCAAACTCAGCGCACTCTGACAACAGCCAAGAAGGACCTGGATCGAGTTTTTTAGCGCGCACTACTAAAATCACCCAGTTGCAGCACACACACAATCACTGCTCAATCAATGCAACACAATATCTAGTCCCAACGTTTCATCAATTCCTCAATTTCTGGGGATTATATTGGAGAAGGCTGCTGTACTTCACAGCCTGGGTGCAGTCTTTCCACTGACTGGATAGCACGCAACAAAAACATTTTCACCGTGCCTTGGTACACGTGACAATAATAACTAAACTAAGGTCGGATGAGGAAAAACCTTTTCAGTCAGAGAGTTGTAAATCTGTGGAATTCTCTGCCTCAGAAGGCAGTGGAGGCCAATTCTCTGAATGCATTCAAGAGAGAGCTGGATAGAGCTCTTAGGGATAGCGGAGTCAGGGGGTACGGGGAGAAGGCAGGAACGGGGTACCGATTGAGATTGATCAGCCATGATCACATTGAATGGCGGTGCTGGCTCGAGGGGCCGAATGGCCTACTCCTGCACCTATTGTCTATTGTCTATTGTCTATTGTCGGACTATCCTTGATTGGACTTTACTGGCTATACCTTGCACTAAATGTTATTCCCTTTATCATGTATCTGTACACCGTGGACAGCTCGATTGTAATCATGCATTGTCTTTCCGCTGACTGGTTAGCACGCAACTAAAGCTTTTCACTGTACCTCGGTACACGTGACAATAAACTGAAACTAAACTAAAAACTAAAAACTAAACTAAAACTAAAATGGACTAAAGGTGGCGCAGCGGTAGAGTTGCCGCCTTACAGCTCCTGAGACCCGGGTTCGATCCCGACTACGGGCGCTGTCTGTACGGAGTTTGTACGTTCTCCCCGTGCCCGCGTGGGTTTTCTCCGAAATCTTCGGTTTCCTCCCACACTCCAAAGACGTACAGGTTTGTAAGTTAATTGATTTGGTATAAATGTAAATTGTCCCTAGTGTATGGAGGCTAGTGTTAGTGTGCGGGGATCGCTGGTCGGCACGGACTCGATGGGCCGAAGGGCCTGTTTCTGTGCTGCATCCCTAAATTAAACTAAACTAAAAATTAAACTAAATACTCAACTAATCTAAACAGCAAGTGACAGGAGCCATCGTCTTTATGATTAACCAGAACATGCTTTATTGTGCATTGAAGGTGAACGCTGATAATGTTTCTATCAGCACAACAGCAACATCTTCCTACTTCATCCCTTGAAAAATATTCTGTCCAATATATTAAATCTTAGGAATCAGTTATTTGAAATTGCACTTAATCTGCGGAAAGATTTTGACATTAATGCTCCCTCATAAGTGGCCCAATCCAATTTTGTTTGTATATTTAATCTACACATTCACGGACATTTTTCACCATCGACAACACAAACTTGCAGCATGCTGTATGATTCACTGGTGACAAACTGGAATTTAAAAACAAGTCCCACACCTGGCCTAGTAGCTCAGTGTGTGGTGCAGCAACACAGATCACTATTGTTAATCGTTTTCGTATTAAGCCTGACCACAAAGTCGTGTTACCTCCTAATTGCCCCAATAATTTGCGCATTATTTGGTGTTGAAGTAATCTACGTTATTTTCTCAAGACACTGCTCACGGGTGGTCTGCCGTCTGGCTAGTCTCAGGCTCTCTCGCCGAGCAGGGGAGAGAGTTCGGAAGTGCACAGGCTCGGGACTTGAAGAGGAACATTGTGAGGAGAGGCTAAAGGATCGAGATGGTGCAGAAACGGGGTGCAGAACTTTCAAACAAAATCATCTGGACCTTGACAAGCCCTTTCTTTGCAATTTAGCAGCGTTTGACCCGGTAAACTGGTGACATCTGTTCTCATAGAAATATATTTTCTGGCATTGCCTTTCACTCAGCAGATTGTATCTGGGGGAAAATATTTACTTTCTGCAATTAAAAAGATAGGATGCGACTTTTTTTAAAACACATTTTAAATGACCTACAACAAGAATGACCACAAATTTGTCCGTTTTTTAAAGTTTAGAGATACAGCGAGGAAACAGGCCTTTCGGGCCACTGAGTCCGCACCGACCAGCGGTGATCATTAACCCGCATACTAACCCTATCCCACTGTCCGTACCTACACTGTCCGGGCCTACACTGTCCAGACCTACACTGTCCGGACCTACAGAGTCCGGGCCTACACTGTCCGGGCCTACACTGTCCAGACCTACACTGTCCAGGCCTACACTGTCCAGACCTATACTGTCCAGACCTATACTGTCCGGACCTACAGAGTCCGGGCCTACAGAGCCCGGGCCTACAGCGTCCGGACCTACAGCGTCTGGACCTACAGCCCCCACCCCCCCCCCCCCGGGCCTAATATGAGACAAGGGCGGTCCTGTACGGGACAAAACAAATAAGCCCAAAATACGGGATGTCCCGGCTAATACGGGACAGTTGGCAACCCTAATTGTATCTGCCTCCACCACCACCCCTGGCAGCGTGTTCCAGGCACCCACCAACCTCTGTGTAAATACATCTCTTTTAAACTTTGCCCCTCTCACATTAAAGCAATGACCTCTAGTCTGTGACAATCCCACTCTGGAGAAAAAGGTTCTGACTGTCTATCCTGTCCATGTCTCACATCATTTTACATACTTCTCTCAGGTCTCCCCTCAATCTCCATCATTCCACAGTGAACAATCTCAGTTTGCCCAACCTTTCCTTGTAGCTAATACTATCTGATGCAGGCAGCATCCTGATAAACCTGTAGTATAAGAAAATAACTGCAGATGCTGGTACAAATCGATTTATTCACAAAATGCTGGAGTAACTCAGCAGGTCAGGCAGCATCTCAGGAGAGAAGGAATGGGTGACATTTCGGGTCGAGACTCTTCTTCAGTCTGACCCGAAACGTCACCCATTCCTTCTCTCCTGAGATGCTGCCTGACCTGCTGAGTTACTCCAGCATTTTGTGAATAAATCCTGATTAGCCTCTTCTGCACTCTCCCCAAATTCTCCACGTCCTTCCAGTAATGGGGCAAATGGGACTGCACGCAGTACCCCAAGTACAAGCTAACCGAAGTCTCATAGAGTTGCATCATGACTTCCTGACCCTTCTACTCAATGCCGCGACCGATGAAGGCAAACGTGTCATCACCACTCCATCTACTTGCGTTACCACATTCAAGGAACTATGGATCAGGACCCCCAAGGTCCCTCTGTACATCAACACTGTTAAGTTCACAGGTTCATAAGTCATAGGAGCAGATGCCGGCCATTCGGCCCATCAAGTCTACTCCGCCAATCAATCATGACTGATCTATCTCTCCCTCCCAACCCCATTCTCCTGCTTCTCCCCATAAACTTTTGAAACCATTACTAATCAAGAATCTTATCAAGCTCTGCCTTAAAAACATCCATTGGTTTGGCGTCCGCAGACGTCTGTGGCAATGAATTCCGCAGATTCACCGCCCTCTGACGGCCCCATAGCAGGAGCGTCCACCTCGCTGGGCTGGAAACTGGAAGTTGTCCTGAGCTAATTCTGCTACCACCATCGTCTATTGTACAAGTGATGGCTCCCACTGACTGTCACAGCAAGCTTGCCCCCTTTTCTGGACGGACGATGACAGCGATATAACACTTGAAACATGGATGATGGACACGAACGAAGAAGACCACCCTCTGACTCAAGATATCCCTCTTCATCGCCTTTCTCAAGGTACATCCTTTTATTTTTTTAGATTTAGATTTAGAGATACAGCGCGGAAACAGGCCCTTCGGCCCACCGAGTCCGTGCCGCCCAGCGATCCCCGCACATTAACACTATCCTACACACACTAAGGACAATTTTTACATTTGCCCAGCCAATTAACCTACAGACCTGTACTTCTTTGGAGTGTGGGAGGAAACGGAAGATCTCAGAGAAAACCCACGCAGGTCACGGGGAGAACGTACAAACTCCGTACAGACGGCGCCCGTAGTCAGGATCGAACCTGAGTCGCCGGCGCTGCATTCGCTGTAAGGCAGCAACTCTACCGCTGCGCCACCGTGCCGCCTCACTCTCCTGGACTCTCCCACGAGTGGAAACACCCTCTGACTAAAGGGCCAGGTTAAGGGTCTTGTCGTTAACTGTATACTTTCCCAATGACATTTGACCTTCCAAAGTGCAACACCTCGCACTTGCTCGGATTAAACTCTTTAAAATGGTGTTGGGGAATTATCGCATTTGCCCCTCAACCAGATTTTTAAAATTGGTTATTATTTCACTGCGGTGGTGAAATTGTGAGGTGTGAAATCAGCTCTACAGGACAACAATGACAACACTGGGGATCTTATCGAAACGTATAAGGTTATTAAGGGGTGGGAGAGTCTAGGACCAGAGGTCACAGCCTCAGAATTAAAGCGTGCGCGTTTAGAAAGGAGGTGAGGAGGAACTTCATTAGTCAGAGGGTAGTTAATCTGTGGAACATTGCCGCAGAGGGCTGTGGAGGACAAGTCCGTGGATATTTTTAAGGCAGGGATAGACAAATTCTTGATTAGAACGGGTGTCAAGGGTTATGGGGAGAAGGCAGGAAAATTAGGAGGAAGCGATCAGCCACGATTGAATGGCGGAGTGGACTCGATGGGCCGAACGGCCCAATTCTACTCCAATAACTTGTGAACTTGTGGACTCATGATGTTCTTTTTCCCACGCTTCCTCCAATTTCATTGCATCCTCCAGAAGATTTAATACACTATCATTAAATGTGATTAATTGCTATGTAAGGCTGTTATGACTGCATACGTAATACAAAGTTAATTGGAAGTGTGTCTTTGCATGAAAAGGAGTAATGTCCAATAATCCAGAAAGTCTGTTAATCCCGAGGATCCCAGCGAGCGGCACGGTGGCGCAGGGCTGGAGTCGCTGCCTCACAGCGCCGGAGACCCGGGTTCGATCCCGACTACGGGTGCTGTCTGTACGGAGTTTGTACGTTCTCCCCGTGACCTGCGTGGGTTTTTGGTCCAGGATCTCCGGTTTCCTCCCACACTCCAAAGACGTACAGGTTTTGTAGGTGGTGAGAGGAGCAAAATATAATGGAGACGTGCGGGCCAAGTTTTTTTATCACAGGGGGTGGTGGGTGCCTGGGCTGGTGATGGAGACAGACGCAATGGTGGCATTTAAGAGGCTTTTAGACAGACGAGAATGCGTCAAGAACGTTTTATCGTCATACGTCCCAGGTAGAACAATGACATTCTCAATTGCAGCAGCACGACACAATAGGTAAACATAGAACACTGGAAACAATATTATAGACGAGAGAAAGAAAAAAGTTCAGTGTGTTTGTATATATACACATACTCCCATGTCTGAGATGAGGAAAAACCTTTTCAGTCAGAGAGTGTTGAATCTGTGGAATTCTCTGCCTCAGAAGGCAGTGGAGGCCAATTCTCTGAATGCATTCAAGAGAGAGCTAGATAGAGCTCTTAAGGATAGCGGAGTCAGGGGGTATGGGGAGAAGGCTGGAACTGGGTACTGATTGAGAATGATCAGCCATGATCGCATTGAATAGTGGTGCTGGCTCGAAGGGCCGAATGGCCTCCTCCTGCACCTATTGTCTATTGTCTACTGTCTGAAGGAGGGTCAAAATCCTGGAGTAACTCAGCGGGACAGGCGGCATCTTTGTCTGAAGAAGGGTCTCGACCCGAAAAGTCACCCATTCCTTCTCTCCGGAGATGCTGCCTGACCCCGCTGAGCTACTCCAGCATTTTGCGTCTACCTTCAATCTAAACCAGCGTCTGCAGTTCCTCCCCTCACATGCAGACATGCAGGGAATGGAGGGTGGGCCTGTTCCTGTGTGGTAATGCTTCATGTTGAGACCTTTTACAAGTGTGCGGGGCAGGGCACCCCCAGAGGGTTGTTTTATAGACTATCGGGGGTTTTTTAAAATCACAGTTTTCATTTGGTGCAGAGAGAAAAAAAAACTTTTTCACTGTTTGCACAGAGCACAAAGTTCGCGAGAAACATTTTCAGGGTTTGCCAGTGAAGTCTTTGACTGGCCCAGTGTCACTGCCAGTGTGACTCCATCTACATGGGCATTGGCAGCACTGTGAGGCTGGCAAGAAAGTAGAGTAAAATATTCTCATTAAAACACAGGGAAAGTAAAAATATTACAGGAAATACAAATCACACTGCACAGGAAATAGAATAAAGGTAGGAATAGATAAAGGTAGGACCAGGAGGGGAGGTAATACCACGTTTAGCTTAGTTTGACACAAAATGCTGGAGTAACTCAATGGGACAGGCAGCATCTCTGGATAGAAGGGTCTCGACCCGAAACGTCACCCATTCCTTCTATCCAGAGATGGATATTATGAATATTATATCATGGTCCATGATTTTATGGACCAGAATAGATTACAATGGTGGAAAGAAGAAATTGGACAGTCTTGCATGAATGAGGGATAGGGGTTAGGGGTGGGGAATGGTTTATGTACAGGTGTCCCACAGAGGGAGATGGCAAAAAACCTCCAGAGGGGGTTTGAACAAACGAGTAAAGAATTTCATAAAGCATTCATTGTGGTGTGGAGAGCAGGCGAAACCTACTTTGCAGTCTGCAGCGGATGTCTTCTGAAGAAAGGTCTTGACCCGAAACGTCGCCCATTCCTTCACCTCAGAGATGCTGCCTGTCCTCGCTGAGTTACTCCAGCATTTTGTGCCTATCTTCAGCGTAAATCAACATTTGCAGACCCTTCCTGCGCTGTTTAGCTGAGTTTATGACCACATGTTCCGTGGTACAGTGAAAAAGCTTTGTAAAAAAGTGCACAAAGTGCAGGAGTAATTCAGGCCCGAAACACTGCCTATCCATGTTCTCCAGAGATGCTACCTGGCCCCTTGGGTTTCTCCAGTGCTTCGTGGTCATTTTTTGGAAAGCAGCATCCTTTGTTCCTTGTGTCCACCGAGTTTTATTTCTTCTGCAAGAATGGAACTATTTAGTTAATTAATTTCTCAGGATTATTCACAAAATGCTGGAGTAACGGGTCGAAACTTCACCCATTCTTTCTCTCCCGAGATGCTGCCTGACCTGCTGAGTTACTCCATCCAGCATTTTGTGAATAAATATCTTCGATTTGTACCAGCATCTGCAGTTATTTTCCTACAATTTCTCAGGATTGGTCAGCAAAATTGAATGCACCTTTGAAAATTCTTTGCACCTGAGTGAACTAATTTTCGGCTTTCTCTTCATGTGAGACAAATGGACAGCTGTCCCAATGAAGGACACGCACAAGGACACATGAAGGATTATTCAAAAATGCTGGAGCAACTCAACGGGTTAGGCAGCATCTCTGGAGATCAGTCTGAAGAAGGGTCTTGACCCAAAAAACATCATCCATTCCTTCTCTCCAGAGATGCTGCCTGTCCCGTTGAGTTACTCCAGCTTTTTGTGTCCATATCTGGAGAACACGGATAGATTACTTTTCGGGTCGGGACCCTTCTTCAGACTCCGAAACGTCACCTATCCATGTCCTCCAGAGATGCTGCCTGAACCGCTGAGTTACTCCAGCACTTTGCATCCTTTTCCGTAAAGCAGCTTCTGCAGTTTCGTGTTTCGAGAGCTAGCCCAAGTTTGTGCTGCCGACTTGACTTGGGTGGAGATGTGGATGGTGCAGCCCACATTGAGATGGGAGCCTCACTGCCAGTAACAATCAGGTTTCTACCTTTAACTGCTCAGAAAGTCAAAAGGTCATAAGTGATTGGAGCAGAATTAGACCATTCGACCCATCAAGCCTACTCGATCATGGCTTTTCTATCTCAGCCATTCAATCATGGCTGATCGACCTTTCCCTCCTAACCCCATTCTCCTGCCTTCTCCCCATAACGCCTGACATCACCATAAAATAAAATACCTTCTACATTCAATAATTGGAATAGACTTTGAACATTCCAGTAATGAAAAACCATCAAAATCGTAACTACTTGTTATGTGTTCATGTTATAGGAGCAGAACTAGGCCATTCGACCCATCAAATCTACTCTGCCATTCAATCATGGCTGATCTATCTCTCCCTCCTAACCCCATTCTCCTGCCTTCTCCCCATAACCCCTAACACCCGTACTAATCAAGAATCTATCTATCTCTATCTTAAAAATATCAATTGACTTGGCCTCCACAGCCTTCTGTGGCAAAATTTCCATAGGTAAATAAAGAAATTCCTCCTCATCTCCTTCCTAAAGGAACATCCTTTAATTCTGAGGCTGTGCCCTCTGGTCCTAGACTCTCCCACTAGTGGAAACATCCTCTCCACATCCACTCTATCCAAGCCATTCGCTATTCGGTACGTTTCAATGAGGTCCCCCCTCATTCTTCTAAACTCCAGCGAGTACAGGCCCAGTGTCGTCAAACGCTGATCATAGGTTAACCCACTCATTCCTGGGATCATTCTTGTAAATCCTCCTCTGGACCCTCTCCAGAGCCAGCACATCCATCCTCAGATATGGTGCCCAAAACCGCTCGCAATACTCCAAATGCAGCCTGACCAGCACCTTATAGAGCCTCAGCATTACATCCCATGTGGGCGTTTGACGTTGCTGCCAGATTTATGTTGTACTAATGACAAGTGTGATACCGATCTTAGACAATCAGCCCATTGTTAACAGTGGGATATCTTTAACAAGCGCTCTACAGTGCCACCTGCAGGGGAAGCAGGTATTTCGGGCAGCGAGAAAAAGATGTCTGCAGATGCCGGAATGGTGAGTAAAATTCAAAAGCGCTGGAAGAACTCAGCGGGTCAGGCAGCATGTGTGGAGGGGATGTGTGGGAAGGAACTGCAGATGCTAGTTTAAACCGAAGATCGACACAAAAAGCTGGGGTAACTCAGCGGGACAGGCAGGACCTCTGGAGAGAAGGAATAGGTGACGTTTCGGGTCGAGCCCCTTCTTCAGACTGAGAGTCAGGGGAAAGGGAAATGAGAGATATAGACGGTGATATAGAACGAATGCATGAAAGATATGCGGAAAAGTTACGATGATAAAGGAAACAGGCCATAGTTAGCTGTGGGCGAGGAGAAAATGAGTTGCAGACAATGAGACTGAACAAAATTGGCAGACAGCATTTCGGATCAAGTTCCCTCAAACTGATGATATTTCAGTTATCTGCAAAAGATTTAACAAATTAAATTCACAACCCCCTTAAGAAATTAAATGTACAATAGCTGGAAAGCATAGTTGATGGAAATTGAAGGAGGCAGTTGTACAAAACTGGGAATCTATTACATGTGAAGAAAGAGCAAAGTTATAGTCATACTGCTTTAGTCAAACTAATATTTTGATCATATTAGAAATGTTAAATCCCTTACTTTGTACGTACAGATCATATCTTAGTCCATCTCAATCTACTCCAACACACGTAATCAATTCCAGTTTTAGTTCCAAATGTTTTCACAGCATAAAGGAGTTTGGAAGCTGGGTTTGATATTATTTCCTCCCATGACTGCAGTGTATGGCTTAGCCGGGCAGTATGTGTGGAGTATGTGTGGAGTATTTCACCACTTTGTTTTCCAGAATGATGACTGGATTAGAGGCTATTAGCTGTAAGGAAGATAGACACAAAATGCTGGAATAACTCAGCGGGTCAGGCAGCATCTCTGGAGAGAAGGAATGGGTGACGTTTCGGGTCGAGACCTTTCTTCAGATCTTTCAGCTTACAATGGCCTGTTCCCTTTATCATCGCTACTTTTATGCATATCTTTCATTCATTGTTCTTTATCTCTCTACATCATCGTCTATATCTCTCGTTTCCCTTATCCCTAACCAGTCTGAAGAAGGGTCTCGACCCGAAACGTCACCCATTCCTTCTCTCCAGAGATGCTGCCTGGCCCGCTGAGTTACTCCAGCATTTTGTGCCTATCTTCGGTTTAAACCAGCATCTGCAGTTCCTTCCTACACATTAGCTGTAAGAGGTTGTGTAGGAAGATGCTTGCTTAAACCGAAGATAGACACAAAAAGCTGGAGTAACTCAGCCGGTCAGGCAGCATCTCTGGAGAGGTGGAATAGGTGACATTTTAGGTCGAGACTGCTGGCTCTGATTTGTACTGAACTTTTTCACATCTCTAGTTTCCCTCTCCCCTGACTCTCAGTCTGAAGAAGGGTCTCAACCCGAAACATAGCCTACTCCTTTTCTCCAGAGATGCTGTCTGACCCGTTGAGTTGCTTCAGCTTTTTGAGTCTAGCTGTAAGGAGATGTTGGACTGACTTGGGTTGCTTTCTCTGGAACACCGATGGTCGAGGCAAGAGCTGATAGAAGTACACAAAATCATTACTAGACGGCATTGTTTCACGGAGAAAGGGGCAGAGTTTAAAGGAGTGTTGCTGCCTTACAGTGCTTGCAGCGCCGGAGACCCGGGTTCAATCCCGACTATGGGCACTGCCTGTACGGGGTTTGTACGTTCTCCCCATGACCTGCGTTGGTTTTCTCCGAGAACTTCAGTTACCTCCCACACTCCAAAGACGTACAGGTTTGTAGGTTAATTGGCTTGGGCTTGTATACTTGGTATAATCGTAACTTGTCCCTAATGTGTGGTGATCGCTGGTCAGTGTGGACTCGGTGGGCCTAAGGGCCTGTTTCCGCGATGTATCTCTAAACTAATCTGATCTAAATGTGCGGGGCAAGTTCTATACACAGAGGGTGGTGGGTGCCTGCATGCGCTGCCAAGAGTGGTGGTGGAGGCAGAAAGGTACAGAAGTGTGAAAACGCACACCTCCAGATTCAGGGACAGTTTCTTCCCGGCTGTTATCATGCGCCTGAACCATCCTACCACACCCAGAGAGCAGCGCTGAACTACTATCTACCTCTGTGGTAACCCTCGGACTATCCTTGACCAGAAATTGCTGGCTTTGCTTTGCACTAAACGTTATTCCCTTATCATGTATCTGCACATTGTAAAAGGCTCGATTATAATCATGTATTGTCTTTCTGTTGACTGGTTAGCACGCAACAAAAGCTTTTCGCTGTACCTCAGTACACGTGACAATAAACTACACTGAACTCTGGTGATGTTTAAGAGGCTTTTAGATAGGGAGAAATGAGATGAGGAGGAATTTCTTTGGTCAGAGGGCGGTGAATCTGCGGAATACTTTGCCACAGAAGGCTGTGGAGGCCAAGTCAGTGGATATGTTTAAGGCAGAGATACTGTAGATGGATTCTTGGTTCGTACAGGTGTCAGAGGTTATGGGAGGTTATGGGGAGAATTGGGCTAGGTGGGAGAGATAGATCAGCCATGGTTGAATGGCAAAGTCGACTTGATGGGCCGAATGGCCTAATTTTGCTCCTATCACTATTTTTTTAAACCCACATAGAGTGGTAGGTATATTTACTTATACCTCCTATGACTTATGGACTTATGAAAATAATGTGGAAGATGCAAAATGGAAGGACTGATAAAAATGTTTTTTTTATGGTGGGAGATTGCTATGCGATACAGAGAATCTGTAAGAAAATAACTGCAGATGCTGGTACAAATCGAAGGTATTTATTCACAAAATGCTGGAGTAACTCAGCAGGTCAGGCAGCATCTCAGGAGAGAAGGAATGGGTGACGTTTCGGGTCTGGACCCTTCTTCAGACTCCAGTGCGAATGGCCTAATTCTGCTCCTATAACTCATGAACTTACCATCAGTGTACTTAAGGAAGTTCTGATGAGTGGTTTCCAGGCGATTGTAGATGATATGTGGGAAGATTCTGCCACCAATAAGAACTGGAGTTGAGGCGGACGCCCAAACAATAGCAATCAGCAAGTGGCGGCACGGTGGCGCAGCGGTAGAGTCGCTGCCTCACAGCGCCAGAGACCCGGGTTCGATCCTGACTACGGGCGCTGTCTGCACGGAGTTTGTACGTTCTCCCCGTGACCTGTGTGGGTTTGCCCCGGGTGCTCCGGTTTCCTCCCACACTCCAAAGACGCACAGGTTCGTCGGTTAATTGGCTGGGTGTAATTGTCAATTGTCCCTTGTGCATTTAGTTTAGAGATAATGCGCGGAAAAATGCCCGGCCCCCAGCCACTTTTGTTCTAGTTTAGTTTAGAAATACACTGCGGAAACAGGCCCTTCGTCCCACTGAGTCCGCACTGACCTCCAAAGACGTGCAGGTTTGTAGGTTAATTGGCTTGGTATAAGTGTAAATTGTCCCTCGTGTGTGTAGGATAGTGTTAATGTGCACTTTACACTTATACCAAGCCAATTAACCTACAAACCTGCACGTCTTTGGAGACCAAAGATCTTGGAGAAAACCCACGCAGGTCACGGGGAGAACGTACAAACTCCGTACAGACAGCACCCGTGGTCAGGATCGAATCCCGGGTCTCTGACACCGCAAGCACTGTAAGGCAGCAACTCTACCAAGGATGGGCGAGCTGTCGAGGATAGTGATACTGTGCGGGGATCACTGATCGGCAAGGACTCGGTGAGCCGAAGGGCCTGTTTCCGCAGTTTATTTCTAAACTAAACTAGAACAAAAGTGGCTGGGGGCCGGGACAAGCCAGTGACAGCATCCATCAGTCCCATGAAGTCCAATCTGACAGATTGCCGAGCGAGTGGCTGGTGCCTAACCCATATGTAACCCAATCTAAAATCTTTCACTGTAAATGTGCAAATAGCAGGGAGCAAGCCACAATCCAAGCTCTCTGTAACATCATGTTACACAATTTGTGCAGCGCTTAAGTTTCAACAGGGAATGCCTCAAGAGCTTATCTGGAATCTCAAAATTAAAGGGTTCTTTTACAAAATGTGGGAGTTGGCTTTTTAAGTGTGTTATGGGTAAGATTTGCTGTGTGATAACTTGCCACAAATCAGCACGGAACTAAACCTTAGACTACAATGCAAAATTCCAGCTCAGTTATATATTCCCCCCCCCCCCCTCCTGAACGTTATAACTTGTTATATTCTAATTCCGCACATAGAGTCATAGAGTCTAGTACAGCGTGGAAACAGGCCCTTCGGCCCAGCTAGCCCATGCTGGCCAAGTTGCCTCATCTACACTAGTCCAACCTGCCCACGTTTAGAGTTATAGAGTCATACAGCGTGGAAACAGGCCCTTCGGCCCAACCTGCCCAACCCGGCCAACATTTCCCAGCTACACTCGTCCCATCTGCCCGAATTTGGCCCGTACCCCTCCAAACCTTTTCCATCCATAACATCTGATTGCTTTCAATAGACCACATAGACAGGTGATATGTGTAAGAAGCAACATCAGATGCTGGTCTACACCGACGATAGACACAAAAATGCCGGAGTAACTCAGCGGGACAGGCAGCATCTCTGGAGAGAAGGAATGGGTGACGTTTCAGGTCGAGTCCCTTCATCTGCCTGCAGACTCACACAAACAGATAATACGGATGTGTGATTTCTGTCCTGTTGCTGAAGCTTATAATTGCTGCTTTAAGATGAATGAATAGTTCATGATATTGAAGGTTCATTTTGCAAATGCTGCCCTTACCAAAAGCCTTCCACTGCAGATAGACACAAAATGCTGGAGTAACTCAGCGGGACAGGCAGCATCTCTGGGGAGAAGGAATGGGTGACGTTTCGGGTCAAGACCCTTCTTCAGAAGACATCCGCTGCAGACTGCAAACTAGGTTTCACCTGCTCTCCACACCACAATGAATGCTTTATGAAACTCTTTACTCTTTTGTTCAAATCCCCTCGGGAGGTCTTCTGCCATCTCCGTCTGTGGGACACCTGTACATAAACTCCCCCCCTCCCCCCCCACCCCCCCCACCCCTCCCCCCCCCCCCCCATCCCCTATCCCCATTCATGCAAGACTGTCCAATTTCTTCTTTCCACCATTGTCATCTATTCTGGTCCATAAAATCATGGACAACGTTTGATAGTTCATTCTGTCCTCCTCACCCAATATGTTGTAGGAAGGAACTGCAGATGCTGGTTTGTGACCGAAGACGGTCACAAATTGCTGGAGTAACTCAGCGGGACGGGCAGCACTTCTCCTTCACGACAATCAGTCTGAAGAAGGGTCCAGACCTGAAACACCACCCCTGTCCATGTTCCCCAGAGATGCTGCCTGACCCGCTGAGTTACCCCAGCATTTTTGTGTCTTACCGCGTGAATAGTTCCACTTCTCTGGAAAAAATCCCCCCTCGACCCAGGCCCTCAATCATTTGACTTCACGCTCAACCATTAAAACCTTCCCCAAATTTATTTGGGTAGCCAGCTAGGTATCTGGCCAACTTTGAGGCACCTCGAGCTAACTCTTGCACATAGATTACTTGGTTCAATCCTTCGATCTAGAGTCTTTTCCACTACCTTCCCTGCATGAATCCAGTCTGAAGAAGGGTCCCGACCCGAAACGTTGCCTATCCATTCCCTCCCCAGGTGTCGCCTGACCCGCTGCGTTACTCCAGCACTTTGTGTTTTGCTCAAGATTCCAGCACCTGCAGTTCCTTGCGTCTGCCTGAATCCCAAGTCATTAGCATTGTGCATGGAAATAACTGCAGATGCTGGTACAAATCGAAGGTATTTATTCACAAAATGCTGGAGTAACTCAGCCGGTCAGGCAGCATCTCGGGAGAGAAGGAATGGGGGAGAATTAGACCCTATAAAATGTTCGATGAACATCAAAAATCAGCAATGAACATTTTTCTTTCACATAGACAATAAGTACGGAGCTGAAACTGTGGCAGCTAATCAAACAATTTTTAACAGTAAAAAAACTGGCTGGGAGGAAAATGCCTGATCAGTTAACTAGTCACGAAAGTGTAATTAAACTCACTTTGACCACCCTTTGCATGACGAAGTATGAAGATATTCGTTTACCATTAATTGTTCTTCAAACGGTTATACTTCTCATGAACTGGAAGCACTTAATTCAGCTTTTGTCGTTTCAGTGTATATTGAAAGCTGATGAGTATTTGCATGTCATTCCTGCATACTTTTTAGTAAGCCAACCTTTGCATACTGCAAAACATATCAACTTACTTTTGATCTTAACAAAAATGCCACCAGTGAGGGGTTTTTTTGGGGAAAAAAATCATTACAATGAATTATGCTATAATTGAAATATTTCTGTCGAATTCTTTGATGGTTTAAAAAACGACAAGGGTGAGAAGTGATGGGACTTTCAGGGTAAATAGCTGATAATAGTTTTTTGACTCTAGACAATACAGAGAAACTATATATATATGTACAGATGAGGTTGAGGCATGCTGATTTATGATTTGTGACATTACTTTGTGTTGTTTGAGTTCCAGGAGAACATGAAAGAAATGTCAAGTTAGGAACAGGGGACGTACAACGAGATCTGGGTGTCCTAGTGCATCAGTCACTGAAAGGAAGCATGCAGGTACAGCAGGCAGTGAAGAAAGCCAATGGAATGTTGGCTTTCATAACAAGAGGAGTTGAGTATAGGAGCAAAGAGGTCCTTCTGCAGTTGTACAGGGCCCCAGTGAGACCGCACCTGGAGTACTGTGTGCAGTTTTGGTCTCCAAATTTGAGGAAGGATATTCTTGCTATTGAGGGCGTGCAGCGTAGGTTTACTAGGTTAATTCCCGGAATGGCGGGACTGTCATATGTTGAAAGACTGGAGCGACTAGGCTTGTATACACTAGAATTTAGAAGGATGAGAGGAGATTTTATCGAAATGTATAAGATTATTAAGGGGTTGGACACATTAGAGGCAGGAAACATGTTCCCAATGTTGGGGGAGTCCAGAACAAGGGGCCACAGTTTAAGAATAAGGGGTAGGCCATTTAGAACTGAGATGAGGAAAAACTTTTTCAGTCAGAGAGTTGTGAATCTGTGGAATTCTCTGCCTCAGAAGGCAGTGGAGGCCAATTCTCTGAATGCATTCAAGTGAGAGCTAGATAGAGTTCTTAAGGATAGCGGAGTCAGGGGGTATGGGGAGAAGGCAGGAACGGGGTACTGATTGAGAATGATCAGGCATGATTACATTGAATGGCGGTGCTGGCTTGATGGGCCGAATGGCCTCCTCCTGCACCTATTGTCTATTGTCTATAGTCTATCCTACATACACTAGGGACAATTTAAAATTTTTACCAAGCCAATTAACCTACAAACCTGTACGTCTTTGGAGTGTGGGAGGAAATGGGAGCACCCGGAGAAAACCCACGCAGTCACCGGGAGAACGTACAAACTCCGCACAGACAGCACCCATAGTCAGGATCACACCCAGGTCTCTGGCGCTGTGAGGCGGCAACTCTACCACTGCGCCACCGTGCCACTCAAGCACATTGAAGCAGCTACATCAGTGGCATTTCAAAGACCTTTGGACATGAACATGGACATGCAGAGAATGGAGGGATATGGGTTACATGCAGGTAGATAAGTGATGGTCTTGGCATCATGTTCAGCACAGACATTGTGGGCTGAAGGGACTGTTCTCATGCTATACTGTTCTATGTTCAATCATCCACAACCAGTGTACAATTTAAAAAAAAAAAATGTTTGAAATGGTATCTTGCTGCATTGTAATTATTTAATTAGATGGGCATAATTGAACGTGTGACATACCCTGACACATGTGTTGATGTTGAATAGATATAACTCAGCGGGCCAGGCAGCATCTCTGGAGAACATGGATAGGTGACGTTTTGGATCAGGACTCTTCTACAGACAGATGCTGGTTTGCACAAAAGGACACAAAGTGCTGGAGTAACTCAGCGTGTCAGGCAGCATCTCTGGAGAACATGGATAAGTGATGTTTCACATAGTGCTGGAGCAACTCAGCGGGTCAGGCAGCATCTCTGGAGAACATGGATAGGTGACGTTTCACAGAGTGCCGGAGTAACTCAGCGGGTCAGGCAGCATCTCTGGAGAACATGGATAAGTAACGTTTCACAGAGTGCCGGAGCAACTCAGCGAGTCAGGCAGCATCTCTGGAGAACATGGATAGGTGGCATTTCGGGTGAAGACCCTTCTTCAGTTGTGTAATAAATCTCTGACATTAACTTCTAGACTTGGGTAATCTCACCAAGATTTAAACAATGAGCAAACCCACGAGGGTCCCTTTTTTGTTCTTAGAAGAGGCTATTTCTGGCGCAAGGATGAACTAAACCAGCTCTGTGTATAGTGGAGGTTGAGGGCCATTCCACAGTAATGGCCACCCACTCCTCACATCAGGCTGGTGGGACAGCGTGCTGGCTGTGGTAGCAAGAGGCGATGGGCTGGAGACTGCGAGCGTACAGGGAGGAAGTGGTTATTAGACTGGGAACTGGCAAATTACAAGGTACCCTAGTGTCCCAACATTGCTTCACTTAACCCATCAGCATTTCCTGCATTGGAAATCCAAGTCAAAAATGTGAAGATGACAGGCAAGGAAATGCTTTTCCCGCGTCTTTTAAGTGAAAAGTTGGATTTGTCATTGATTTGTTCTGATTTTCACTTAGTTTATAGGTTGCGCTCATAGGTATAAGGTGAAGGGGAAAAGATTTAAGTGATATCTGAGGGGTAATTTTTTCACACAGGGTGGGTGTATGGAACGAGCTGCCAGAGGAGGTGGTTGAGGCTGGGACTATCGCAACGTTTAAGAAACAGTTAGACAGGTAAATGGATAGGACAGGTTTGGAGGGATATGGACCAAACGCAGGCAGGTGGGACTAGTGTAGTTGGGCCATGTTGGCCGGTGTGGGCAAGTTGGGCCGAAGGGCCTGTTTCCACACTTTATCACTCTATTTCTCTACGAGTTCAACCCAAGTGCATTATTGTAAAGAAATATGGATACAAATTGCTGGAGTAGCTCAGTTCATAAGTCGTAGGATGCAGAATTCGGCCATTCGGCCCATCAAGTCTACCCCACCATTCAATCGTGGCTGATCGATCTCTCCCTCTCAACCCCATTCTCCTGCCTTCTCTCCATAAACCCTGAACAATGTCCAAAGATGCTGCCTGTCCCGTGGAGTTACTCCGGCACTCTGTCCCTATCCTCGGTATAAACCAGCATCTGCAGTTCCTTTTTATTTGATCACATTGTAAAACAAAAAGCACGTCTCATTTCAACTTCCATTTGCAAAATTTAAGATTTTGGGTTTTTTGTTGTTGTTTTAAAACGTCTTAAATGCTAAGAGTTGATTTTAATCCCTCTCCCAGTGGTGAGAGAAGGGTGAATTCAAAGAAATAGAAAGGGTTTAGTTGTATTTATTATTGTCGAAAGTATAAACAATACCCAAAAAAACCTGACTTCAGACGGATTCCCTTTTGTTTTTGCATGGATTTAGATTAATTCCATTTTGGATGGATTTAGATTAATTGCATTTTGCATGGATTTATATTAAATGCCTCCTCTGTTTTAAATAGGTTGTCAAAGCGTCCACGACTGAGATGTCTCCTGATTCTGGGGACGTGCATGCTGCGTTCAGGAGAAGAGGGGAAAAAAACAACTTCTGGCAGCTTGCAACTCGGGTAAATAATGGTTCGTTAAACCAAAACAGCGCTCCGCCCGCAAGCCTAGTCCTGCACACAATTGGTTCATAATAAAGGTTGGAGAGGCGGTCTCTGGGAAGACGTCAATGGCTCTTAGAGCCAGTCGACCTCTCCTCCCTCCCTTCCCTTCTCCAACCCCCTCCTTCCCTCCCTCCCTCCACCACCCACCCCTTTTCCTAAAGAGATCAGCTCTTCGAGTCTCGTCACCAGCACTAACTAAGGAGTAATGTAAGAAAGTACCCAGCACTGCCTGTCCAAACCTCTCTCTCCCCCCCACCCCACCCCACCCCCCCCACCCCCTTTCTCCCCACCCCATCCCTGTACCTCCTCTAAACATTATGTTGCCTAACTCGAAACAATCTCGGATGCAGCGAACGCCAAACACCAACTTCCCTTGCACTAGGCAGCAGGGGATGCATTGAATTAAGGCTCCAAGTGCCCAGATCCAAGGACTTGACTTGTGTGTGTGGCTCTCAGTTCAAAGCTCGGTAATCATGCATCTTGTGTCTTGGGTAGGGATAACGTTACTCTCCGTCTGCGGTCTAGAAGGAACACCACAAATGTATGAAAGACAAGGTAATAACGCCCGACTGTACTATCTACCGTCCGTTGCAACAACAACAACAGCAGCAAAAAAGAATCATCATCATCTAATTTTATTGCAGATTTTATTTTTTGTTCTTGTTTAAAGGCAAGGAATAAAACGGATTTTGTTCTGGGATCACACACACACCCACACACACTGGGACATTGGTTGGTGGTGATGTCCTGTGTGTGTGTGTGGGTGTGAGTGTGTGTATGTATGTGTGAGTGTGTGTGTGAGTGGGTGTGTGTGTGTGTTTGTGTGTGTATGTGTGTGTATGTGTGAGTGTATGTGTGTGTAGGTGTGAGTGGGGGTGTGAGTGTGTGTGTTTGTGTTTGTGAGTGTGTGTGGGGGGTGTGTGTGTATGAGTTTGTGTGTGTGGGGGTGTGGGGGTGAGTGGGTGTGTGTTTGTGTGTGTGTGTATGTGTGTATGTGTGAGTGTGTGTGTGAGAGTGTGTGTGTATGTGTGTGGGTGTGTGAGTGTGTGTGTGGGGGGTGTGAGTGTGTGTTTGTAAGTGTGTGTGTGTGTATGTGTGTGTGTGTGTGGGTGTGTGTGTGTGGTGTGTGTGTGGGGGTAGGTGTGAGTGTGTGTGATTGTGTGTGTGTGAGTGTGGGTGTGTATGAGTGTGTGTTTATGTGTGTGGCGTGTGTGTGTATGTGTGTGTGGGGTGTGTGTGTGTGTGTGTGTGTGTAGGTGTGTGTGTGAGTGTGTGTGTGTGTATGTGTGTAGGTGTGTGTGTTTTTTTACTAAATGAAACTTTAATAAAATCGAGAACTTTTGTCTCGTTTCAGCCAAACTGCGAGAACAGCTGAGGGTTCGTGAGACTGTGACTCCGACTCGGGTGAGCGACTCCGGGCAGGCTTTCCCAGACACGATGCATTACAGGAGGAGAAAGCGTAGTTGGGACACCGAGCCACCGTGGGCCCTGACTGCCACCACCCACTACAGGATCAGTGCATTCGGACAATTCTTCCACCTCAACCTAACCGCAGACTCGCAGTTCATCGCGCCGGTCTTCACCGTTATGCACCTCGGGGCACCAGCTAACCTGACCGACAACACTGACACCAAACACTGCTTCTACACCGGGCACGTCAACCATCAGCCCCAGCACACAGCTGTGATCAGCCTCTGTTCCGGACTCGTAAGTACTTTTGTTAACCCTTTCCATTCTGAAATTTCATCCTGGACTTTCCATCCACAGTGTGTGTGTGTGACTTATTCTACGAGAACCTGTGTGTGTGTGAGTGTGTGTAAGCGTGTGTGTGTGTGTGTGTGTTTGTGCGTGTGTGTGTGTGTGGGTGTGTGGGTGTTTGTGTGTGTGTGGGTGTGTGTGTGTGGGGGGGTGTGAGTGTGGGTGTGTGTGGGGGGATGTGTGTGTGTGGGTGTGGGTGTGTGTGTGGGTGTGTGTGTGTGGGTGTGTGTGTGTGTTTGTGTGTGTGTTTGTGTGTGTGTGAGTGTGTGTGTGTGTGGGGGTGTGTATGTGGGGGGGTGTGAATGTGTGTGTGTGCACGTTTGTGTGTGTGTGTTTATGTATGTGGGGTGTGTATGTGTGTGGGGTGTGTGCGTGGGGGTGTGTGTGTGGGGTGTGTGTGTGTGTGAGTGTGTGTTTGTGTGTGGGGTGTGTGCGTGTGGGTGTGTGTGTGTGTGTGAGTGTGTTTGTGTGTGGGGTGTGTATGTGTGTGGGGTGTGTATGTGTTTGTGCGTGGGGGTGTGTGTGTGGGGTGTGTGTGTGTGTGTGAGTGTGTTTGTGTGTGGGGTGTGTGCGTGTGGGTGTGTGTGTGGGTGTAGATCAAAGTTGCAGAGTGTGGCACAAAAAGTTTCTAATTCAAAGTCTTTAAACAAGATGTTCAAAAAAGACACTTGGACTTGGGTGGTGAATCTGTGCCATTCCTCGCCACAGAAGGCTGTGGAGGCCAAGTCAGTGGGTTTATTTAAAGCAGAGATAGATGGGTTTCCTGGTCAGTGCGGGGGTGTCAGGGGTTATGGGGAGAAGGCAGGGGAATGGGGAGAGATAGATCAGCCGCTGGGCTAGCATAGGTGGGCCGAAGGGCCGGTTTGCCGGCTCTATGACTCCATGAAATACTGGATTGTATACTGTAGATATGTCGTGACCCAGGGTAACATTTGACCAGGTATTTATTCACAAAATGCTGGAGTAACTCAGCAGGTCAGGCAGCATCTCAGGAGAGAAGGAATGGGTGATGCATTCCATCTCTCCTGAGATGCTGCCTGACCTGCTGAGTTACTCCAGCATTTTGTGAATAAATACCTTCGATTTGTACCAGCATCTGCAGTTATCTTCTTATATAACATTTGACCAGTTTCTCAACCTTATAACCATTTGGACAAGGCAGTGCTCTCTCTCTCTCTCTCCCTCTCTCCCTCTCTCTCCCTCTCTCTCTCTCTCCCTCTCTCATGGTAACCTGCCCTCTGCTCTCAATGGGTCAATATGAAGAGGGACATTGAGATGAGTCGCAGGTGGAGATTGCAACGGGCCAGCTGTCTGTGGGGAAGCCGGGGAGGGGTTGGGGGCAGAGTTTGAGCGTCAGCATGTGAGCTAGTGGCGGGCGCGGTTGCTGTAAGTAAGGCTAAGCACGCTACTGTAACGCACACACACACTGCCCCGACCTGGAAACTCTCTGCTTCTGCACGGCACCGCCGCTTAACCCCAACCCCAACCCCAACCCCAAGGCCACCGCTTCCAGCAGGGAACTCCAGCACGGCGCCCGAGGACCAGGCTTGGGAACTGGCAGGGGGAAATGTGAAAGGTGTATTAGCAGCAACAAGGATCTACAGATGCTAGACACACACAGAATCCTGGAGTAGCTCAGCGGGACAGGCAGCGTCTCTGGAGATCACAGCAACATGTGTAGAAAGGACCTGCAGATAGATGCTGGTTTACATCCAACATCCAGGAAACATGTTCCCAATGTTGGGGGAGAGTCCAGAACAAGGGGCCACAGTTTAAGAATAAGGGGCAGGCCATTTAGAACTGAGATGAGGAAAAACTTTTTCAGTCAGAGAGTTGTGAATCTGTGGAATTCTCTGCCTCAGAAGGCAGTGGAGGCTAATTCTCTGAATGCATTCAAGAGAGAGCTAGATAGAGCTCTTAAGGATAGCGGAGTCAGGGGGTATGGGGAGAAGGCAGGAACGGGGTACTGATTGAGAATGATCAGCCATGATCACATTGAATGACGGTGCTGGCTCGAAGGGCCGAATGGACTCCTCCTGCACCTATTGTCTATTGTCTAAGATGGACACAAAGTGCTGGAGTAACTCAGCGGGACGGGCAGAGTCCGAAGAAGGGTCTCACCTATTCCTTCTCTCCAGAGATGCTGCCTGACCCGCTGAGTTACTCCAGCATTTTGTGTCTATCCCCGGAGATCTCTAGTCTGAGGAAGGGTCTCGACCCGAACCATCACCTGCCCATGCTCTCCAGAGAGTGTAAGAAAATAACTGCAGATGCCGGTACAAACTGAAGGTATTTATTTCACAAAATGCCAGTGTAACTCAGCAGGTCAGGCAGCATCTCAGGAGAGAAGGGATGGGTGACGTTTCGGGTCGAGACCCTTCTTCAGACTGAAGAAGGGTCTCGACCCGAAACGTCACCCATTCCTTCTCTCCTGAGATGCTGCCTGACCTGTTGAGTTACTCCAGCATTTTGTGACAATAAATGCTCTCCAGAGATGCTGCCTGACCCACTGAGATACTCCAGCACTTAGTAAGAGTGGTAACTCAGCAGGCCAGGCAGCATCTCTGGAGAACATGCATAGGTGGCGTTTCAAGGCGGGACCTTTCTTTAAACCAGATATCTCCAGGGATGCTGCCTGACCCACTGTCAGTCCAGGACCTTTGTGTCCTTTTGAGAAAACATTAAACTTTCTACCAAGATCTCAACCCCTGTACTAGCCTCATAGAGGGAGCACATCAAAATGTTGCTTGCCTTCACTGATCAGATGGCATGTTATAAAACCTGAACCGTTAAACATAGAAACATAGAAAATAGGTGCAGGAGTAGGCCATTCGGCCCTTCAATAGACAATAGACAATAGGTGCAGGAGTAGGCCATTCGGCCCTTCGAGCCAGCACCGCCATTCAATATGATCATGGCTGATCATTCACAATCAGTACCCCGTTCCTGCTTTTTCCCCATATCCCTTGATTCCATTAGCCCTAAGAGCTATATCTAACTCTCTCTTGAATACATCCAGTGAATTGGCATCCACTGCCTTCTGAGGCGGAGAATTCCACAGATTCACAACTCTCTGGGTGAAAAAGTTTTACCTCATCTCAGTCCTAAATGTCCTACCCCTTATTCTTAAACTGTGACCCCTGGTTCTGGACTCCCTCAACATCGGGAACTTTTTTCCTGCATCGAGCCTGTCCAATCCCTTAAGAATTTTATGTTTCTATTAGATCCCCTCTCATCCTTCTGAATTCCAATGACTATAAGCCCAGTCGATCCATTCATTCATTCTTTCAACAGATACTGCAAGTCCCCTTATCGACTTGCCTTGCCAACTGTTCAAGACCGATGTCACTTACCATGCTGTTGGCAAATGCTGTTTCCCCTCCAATTATTGAACATGACGCGGCCAACAAACCCCTGACATCAGTCTGAAGAAGGGTCTCGACCCGAAACGTCACCCATTCCATCTCCCCAGAGATGCCGCCTGTCCCGCTGAGTTACTCCAGCATTTTTGCGTGTATCTTCGGTTTAAATCAGCATCTGCAGTTCCTTCCTACACACCAAGCGCAGGCTCGGCGATCGTTTCGCTGAACACCTCCGCTCAGTCAGTCTTAACCCACCTGATCTCCCGGTGGCTCAGCACTTCAACTCCCCCTCCCATTCCCAATCTGACCTTTCTGTCCTGGGCCTCCTTCATTGTCAGAGTGAGGCCCAACACAAATTGGAGGAACAGCACCTCATATTTCCCTTGGGTAACTTACACCCCAGCGGTATGAACATTGACTTCTCTAACTTCAGATAGGTCCTTGCTTTCCCTCTCTCTCCGTCCCCTCCCCTTACCAGCTCTCCCATCAGTCTTCCTGTCTCCGACTACATTCTATCTTTGTCCCGCCCCCTCCCCTGACATCAGTCTGAAGAAGGGTCTCGACCCGAAAACGTCACCCATTCCTTCTCTCCCGAGATGCTGCCTGTCCCGCTGAGTTACTCCAGCATTTTGTCTCTACCTTCCTACACACTGTCATTTAAATTCTGTGCGGCGCGCGGTGTATTGTAACTGTACCTGAACCAAGAGCATATCGTTGTTCACCAGCGTGACAATTGTTTTGCATGAGGTGGGGGTGGAGGGGCAGCCTTTCTCCGCTGGCTACTTTCCTTAAGGCAGCAAAATGTCAATCCACGAAACCTGTTTTCTTTTGTGTCCGCCGGCAATTTTTCAATTGAACCATGGACACAAAACAACCCTGGCCCTGTCCTTTGTCCATGCTACCGTGAAGAATGCAACGGCTCACAGCGCTCCAAGGAGTTAACAAACAAATAGAGAAGTTCTCAGAGTCCTTGGTGCACCTTAAAAGGAGAGAGAGAGAGAGAGAGAGAAAGTGAGAGAGAGAGGAGGTATGAGGAACTGCAGATGCTGGAATTCGGAGGAAAATTCCGAGTGCTGGAGTAACTCAGCGGGTCAGGCAGCATCTGGGGAGCAAGACCTAGATGGGAACGAGACCCGGAGACTTCTCAACTCCCACCCCACCCTCTCAACAAGGGTCACCTACCCGGGGAACGGAGAAGAGAGACACAAAATGCTGGAGTAACTCAGCGGGACGGGCAGCATCCATGGAGAGAAGGAATGGGTGACGTTTCGGGTCAAGACCCTTCTTCAAACTGAGGATTAGGAGAGAGGAGAGTCTGGAGATCAGGAAGGGTAAGGTGTGAAAATGACAGATCAAAGCAGACGGTGATAAGGAGATGTGGAATGGTTCATTGTTAGCTGAGGGGAAGGTGACAACAAGGCATCAATATTTAATCAGGAGGACAGAGAAACTAGCGGGAGAACTAGGGTGGGGGACGGACGGAGAGAGAGGGAATGCAAGGGTTACTTGAAGTTAGAGAAGTCAATATTCCTTCCGTTGGGGTGTAAGCTTCCCAAGCGAAATATGTGGTGCTGGTCTGAGACTGAGGAGCTGCCATGGTCACCTTGTGGATAGAACAGCCCCGATAATGTTCTGTACCATTGCCACCATCTTGATCCTGTCCTGTGGAGTGGAAGAGATGGCCAACATTGTTAGAAGGACGAAAAACTGGCCAGAAAAGGAAGAAACGTTTGGGTAACTTTCTCAGGTGGTGGGTGTATGGAACGAGCAGTGGAGTTTAGAAATACAGCGTGGAAACAGGCCCACAGAATTAAAGGACGTTCTTTTAGGAAGGAGATGAAGAGAAATATCTTTAGTGAGAGGGTGGTGAATCTGTGGAATTCTTTGCCAAGAAGGCCTTAGAGGTCTGAAGAAGAGTCTCGACCCGATACGTCGCCCATTCCTTCTCTCCTGAGATGCTGCCTGACCTGCTGAGTTACTCCAGCTTTTTGTGAATAAATACCTTCGATTTGTACCAGCATCTGCAGTTATTTTCTTACACAGGCCTTAGAGGTTAAATCAGTAGATATTTGTAAGGCAGAGATAGATAGATTCTTGATTAGTACGGGTGTCAGAGGTTGTGGGGAGAAGGCAGGAGAATGGGGTTTAGCCCGGGGAGATAGAACGCCATGATTGAACGGCACAGTAGACGTGATGGACCGAATGGCCTAATTCTACTCCGATTCCTTACGACCTTCAGCCCACCGATTCCGCGCCGACCAGTGATCCCTGTACACTAACACTATCCTACACAATGGGGACAATTTACAATTTTTACCAAGGCCGACAAACATGCACGTCTTTGGAGCGCGGGAGGAATCCGGAGAAAACCCGCACGGTCACAGGGAGAACGTACAAACTCCGTACAGACAGCACCCGTAGTCAGGATCGAACTCGAGTCTGACGAAGGGTCTCTGGTGTTGTAAGGCAGCAACACTACCGCTGTGCCACTGTGCGGCTCTAGAAGAGGTAGTTGAGGCAGGTGCGATCGCAACTTTTAAGAAACATTTCGGCAAACACATGGATAGGACAGGTTTAGATTTAGATTTAGAGATACAGCGCAGAAACAGGCCCTTCGGCCCACCGGGGTCCGCGACGCCCAGCGATCCCTGCACATTAACATTATCCTACACCCACTAGGGACAATTTTTACATTTGCCCAGCCAATTAACCTACAAACCTGTTTAGGGGGATATGGGCTAAACGCAGGCAGGTGGGACAAGTGTGTAAGAAGGAACTGTAGATGCTGGTTTAAACTAAAGATAGACACACAAAGCTGGAATGACTCAGAGGGTCAGACAGCATCTCTGGAGACAAAGAATGGGTGACGTTTCGGGTCGAGACCCTTCCTCAGACCCTTCTTCTGAAGAACAGTCTTGACCCAAAACGAGTCTGAAGAAGAGTCCCAACCTTTTTCTCCAGAGATGCTGTCTGGCTCTCTGAGTTACTCCACCTATTTGTGTGTATCTGCAGGTGGGATTAGTGTAGCTGGGACATGTTGGCCGCTGTGGGCAAGTTGAGCCGAAGGGCCTGTTTCCACACAGCTTCACTCTATGACTTTATATGTGTTGCCGTGCTAAAGTGACTTTTTTATTTACAACGTGGATTTAAATAACTTGGGAGCATCCAATGATCATGGGTAGAGCTTGAATCTCCTTTCCAAATGAAGGATGTGTCTGCCTTGGAAACCAAATGATTGTGAGATTGGTCCCAATTGGAGTTTACAATGGATGCTTGTCCACCAGCAGATTCAGGGACAGTTTCTTCCCGGCTGTTATAGAGTCATAGATAGTGATACAGTGTGGAAACAGGCCCTTTGGCCCAACTCGCCCGCACCGGCCAACAATGTCCCAGCTACCCTAGTCCCATTTGCCTGCGCTTGGTCCATATCCCTCCAAACCTGTCCTATCCATGTACCTGTCCAACAGTTTCTTAAACGATGGGATAGTCCCAGCCTCAACTACCTCCTCTGGCAGCTCGTTCCATACACCCACCACCCTCTGTGTGAAAAAGTTACCCCTCGTTTTCCTTTAAATCTTTTCCCCTTCACCTTGAACCTATGTCCTCTGGTCCTTGATTCCCCAACTCTGGACAGAAGACTCTGTGCATCTGCCCGATGTTATTAGGCAACTGAATCATCCTAACACAGCCAATGAGCAGTGCTGAACTACTATCTACCTCTTTGGTGATCCTAAGACTCCCCCCTCAACTCCATCCAAGGACCCAAACAGTCTTTCCAGGTGAGACAGAGGTTCACCTGCACCTCCTCCAACCTCATCTATTGCATCCGCTGCTCCAGATATCAACTTATTTACATCGGCGAAACCAAGCGCAGGCTCGGCGATCGTTTCGCTCAACACCTGAGCTCGGTCCGCGTTCACCAATCTGATCTCCCGGTGGCCGAGCACTTCAACTCCCCCTCCCATTCCCAGTCTGACCTTTCTGTCATGGGCCTCCTCCAGTGCCATAGTGAGGCCCACCGAAAATTGGAGGAACAGCACCTCATATTTCGCCTGGGCAGCTTGCAGCCCAGTGGTATGAACATTGACTTTCTCCAACTTTAGATAGTCCCTCTGTCCCTCACTTCCCCTCCCCCTTCCCAGATCTCCCTCTATCTTCCTGTCTCCACCTATATCCTTCCTTTGTCCCGCCCCCCTGACATCAGTCTGAAGAAGGGTCCCGACCCGAAACGTCACCCATTCCTTCTCTCCCGAGATGCTGCCTGACCTGCTGAGTTAGTCCAGCATTTTGTGAATAAATACCTTCGATTTGTACCTTCGATCTGCAGTTGTTTTCTCATACTACCTGAGACTATCCTTGATCGGGCTTTGCTGCCTTTACCTTGCATTGAACGTTGTTCCCTTATACACTATAAATGGATCGATTGTAATCATGTATCATCTTTCCGCGCTGGCTGGACAGAACACAACAAAACGTTTTTCACTGCACCTCGGTGCTACACTGAGCTGATCTGTCCGCGATGGAAAGTGAGGCTGAGATTGGTGGCATCAGGTGTCAACTGAGCAGGAAGATGGGAAGGTGCAGGAGGGCTGTAGAAAGCTTGAGGGACTTCTTGTTCCTTATTCCTCCCCCACCCCCCACTCCCACCCTCTCTTCCTGTCCACTCTCATTGTGCCACACTCTTCACTTCCCCCAGGGTCACGTCCTACCTTCCCCTCACCCCATTTACTCACCCCCCAGTCGTGTCGCCCTCTCCCCCCTTTTGTGCTCCCCCCACTCTCTCTCCCTCCGGAATGAGAGGCACAGGGGGAAGTGGATGTGGAGAGGATGTTTCCACTGGTGGGAGAGTCCAGGACCAGAGGTCACAGCCTCAGAATTAAAGGGCGCTCTTTTAGGAAGGAGGTGAGGAGGAACTTCTTTAGTCAGAGGGTAATTAATCTGTGGAACTCATCGCCACAGAGGGCTGTGGAGGCCAAGTCAGTGGATATTTTTAAGGCAGAGATAGACAAATTCTTGATTAGAACGGGTGTCAAGGGTCATGGGGAGAAGGCAAGAAAATGGGATTAGGAGGCAGAGATCAGCCACGATTGAATGGTAGAGTGGACTCGATGGGCCGAATGGCCTCATTCTACTCCCATAACTTGGGAACTTGGGAACTCCTTTCCTCTCCCCAATTCACTCTCTCTCCATTCACCCTCTCTCCCCATTCGTCCTCTCTCTCCCCATTCTCTCATTCTACCCCATTCACCCTCTCTCTCTCTCTCTCTCTCTCTCTCTCTCTCTCTCTCTCTCTCTCTCTCTCTCTCTCTCTCTCTCTCTCTCTCTCTCTCTCTCTCTCTCTCTCTCTCTCTCTCTCTCTCCCCCGTCTGCCCATTTCCTCACCTTCCCCCATTTGCTCTCTCCCTCCCCGTCTCTCTCCCCCATTTCCCACTCTCTTGCGATCATTCTTACACCATTTGCTCTCTCTCTCTCTCTCTCTCTCTCTCTCTCTCTCTCTCTCTCTCTCTCTCTCCCCCTCTCCCTCTCGCTCTCTCTCATCTCCCATTTTTGCTTTCTCGCGTTCCTGTTTTCACTTTCCTCCTCTCACTTTCTCTCTCCCTCTCACTTCTTTCTCTCTCACTCGTAGTTTTTGAGTTTTCCAGTATCGGAACATATCTGAGAATGAGATTCGTGGATGCAATGACATTTTAAGAAGAGTAATTTATAATCGTTCTTATCAAACTGGCACTTTGTCCAGGGTTTTCCTCCGGTTTCCACCCACATTTCAAAGGCGTGCGGGTTTGTGGGCTAATTGGCTTCTGTAAGTTGTCCTTAGAGTGCAGGATAGAACTGGCATACAGATGATCGCTGGTCGGCGTGGACTCGATGGGCAGAAGGGTCTGTTTCCACGCTGTATCTCCAAACTAAACTAAACTCTATGACTCTGTGTTGTGGAAGGAAAGTTGCAGCAGGGAAAGGGTTGGGGTGGTAAGTGTGTGTGGGGACAGATTTGGTGGAGGGCGAGTGGGCAGGTGGTGGACAGGCTCTCCGGTGAGATACTTGGAGCTCAATCGGCCTCGGCACCTTATGCCTCGTGTGTAGGGAGTGGATGAGAAAGTGGGATAACATAGAACTAGTGTCTGAAGAAGGGTCTCGACCCGAAGCATCACCCATTCCTTCTCTCCAGAGATGCTGCCTGTCCTACTGAGTTACTCCAGCTTTTAGTGTCTATCTTTAGTGTGAATGGGTAATCAATGGTCAGTGTGGATTCAGTGGACTCATGTTTCCATGCTGTGTCTTTCAATCAATGTTCCGATCAAAGCTGTGCTAATAGTGTGACAATGTTTAACATGCAGTTTGTGTATTTCTTTGTCAGTGTAGTCTGTGTAAGTGTATCCTGGTTTTATACAAGGTTGATATTTGTGGTGTTACGAGCTTAATGATTGGCGAGGACAAGGGGAAGTAGGATGCAGGTGTCAGCATTTGTTAGAATGAGTTAATTGGCTGCAGTTTCCTTTATTTAGTAGGTACTGGCAGCATGCATCTCTTGATGGATTCAAGAGAGAGTTAGATTTAGTCCTTCGGTCTAATGGAATTAAGGGGTATGGGGAGAAAGCAGGAACGGGGTACTGATTTTGGATGATCAGCCATGATCACATTGAATGGTGGTGCTGGCTCGAAGGGCTGAATGGCCTACTCCTGCACCTATTGTTTATGTTTTTATGCGTTGGTGGTGAGAGCAGGTATAGAGGGTGTTAGTTCCAGTACGCCAGAACAAACTGTTGAGTCTTCCCGAGGTGTCATGGGCCTAACTCAACCAGACACCAGTAAAGGGAGGTGCACACTTGATCAATCCAATGATATACTGGCATCTACATGATCAGGTTTTAAAAAAAGGTAGCTTGTTAACATGTAGGTAACTGTTTATTGCATATGGAGTTAGTTATTGTCTTTTGCATAAGTTGGTATATTCAGTTAGATATAGGGTTGCCAACTGTCCCGTATTAGCCGGGACATCCCGTATATTGTGCTAAATTGGTTTATAGAAAATAGACAATAGGTGCAGGTGGAGGCTATTTGGCCCTTCGAGCCAGCACCGCCATTCAATGTGATCATGGCTGATCATTCTCAATCAGTACCCCGTTCCTGCCTTCTCCCCATACCCCCTGACTCCGCTATCCTTAAGAGCTCTATCTAGCTCTCTCTTGAATGCATTCAGAGAATTGGCCTCCACTGCCCTCTGAGGCAGAGAATTCCACAGATTCACAACTCTCTGACTGAAAAAGTTTTTCCTCATCTCCGTTCTAAATGGCCTACCCCTTATTCTTAAACTGTGGCCCCTTGTGCTGGACTCCCCCAACATTGGGAACATGTTCCCTGCCTCTAATGTGTCCAACCCCTTAATAATCTTATACGGTTTGCCCCGTACGGGACCGCCCTTGTCCTGTATTAAGCCTGGGGGGCGCTGTAGGCTCGGACACTGTAGGCCCGGGGCCACTACAGGCCCGGACAATGTAGGCCCGGACAGTGTAGGCCCAGAGGCCCGGGCACCGCCTAACGGAGGTTGCGTTGGAACCCGCCTCCCGGTCTGGGCGGCTGCCATTGTTGGAGCGGGAGCATGTGGCCGCTGGCTGGGTGAGGTCACGTGGGGCACGGGGCGGTGACGTCACCTTTTGTCCCTTATTTGGGAGTGAGATAGTTGGCAACCCAAGTTAGATAGTACTTTGGTTTTCTTAGTTCTTGGTTTTCTTTGGTATCCTGGTGTTATAGCACATGAACTTTGTGTTTTAAATTGTAATGGGACCAAGTGTTCTTGGTGGACCACAAACTGTTCCTTGGTGTGTGGGTTGTTGTTGGCTTGAGTGCGTTGCTTGATAGCACTGTTGACCACATCTCCCATGACTTTGTTGATGAGTGAGAGCGAACTAATGCAATAGTCATTCATTTGGTTTAGAGAAGCAGCGCAGAAACAGGCCCTTCGGCCCACCAGTTCTGCGCCGACCAGCGATCCCCGCACACAAACTTTAGCCCACATACTAGCCCAGGTATATTCTCACAATTTTACCAATACCAATCTTTACGTCTTTGGAGTGTGGGAGGAAACCGGAGCACCCGGAGAAAACCCACGCATGTCACAGGGAGAACGTACAAATCCCATACAGACATCACCCGTAGTCAGGATCGAACTCGGGTCTCTGGCGCTGTAAGGCGGCAACTCTACCGCTGTGCCACCGTGCCGTTGGATTGGCTTTGTCCTACGTTTTGAGGATGGGCCACATGCAGCACAATTATTCACATATTCAAGTAGATGATGGTGACGTAGCTGTACTGAAACACCAAGGACATCTGGCTTTCTCTATCGAACTGATGCCCTACAATGATGAGAACTATATTCTGCATTCTGCATCCTCCACTTTGTCCCATCTATTTAGTTTAGTTTAGAGATACAGCACGGAAACAGGCCCTTTCGGCCTACCGGGTCCGCGCCGACCAGCGATCCCCACACATTAACACTATCCTACACTCACTAGGGACAATTTTTACATTTACCAAGCCAATTAACCTACAAACCTGCACGTCTTTGGAGTGTGGGAGGAAACCGAAGATCTCGGGGGAAAACCCACGCAGGTCACGGGGTGAACGTACAAACTCCGCACAGACGGCGCCCGTAGTCAGGATCGAACCCGGGTCTCCGGCGCTGCATTCGCTGTAAGGCAGCAACTCTACCGCTGCGCCACCGTGACCGCCCTATACTTGTACTTGTGTTTGAACCGGTTGTATCTATGTGTGTATATATGATTTATTTAGATAGTTTAGTTTATTGCCACATGAGCCGGGTTACAGTGAAAAGCTTGTGCTGCCTGTTATCCAGTCAGTGGAAAGACTATACATGATTACAATCGAGCCGTCCTCAGTGTACAGATAAGGGATAAAGGGGATAATGTTTAGTGAAAGATTAAGTCCGATTGAAGCTAGTCAGGGGGTCTCCAATGAGGCAGAGCGTAGCTCAGGAACGCTCTTTAGATGATGATGTGATGGGTCAGTTGCCAGGATAGCATGCGAAGCAAAGCCTTCCACTGTACCTCAGTACATGGAACAATAATGAACCTCAAGAGGGCTTGTTCTAGAGCACCCAGCTTCTGCACCGGAGCCTGGGTGTTGTTTAATCCCATGGCTTTAGTTTAGTTTCGAGACACAGCACGGAAACAGGCCCAACTGTCCACCAAGTCCGCACCGACCAGCAATCCCCTGTACACTGGGACTCTCCCACTAGGGACAATTTACAATCTTTACCGAAGCCGATTAACCTACAAACCTGTAAGTACGTCTTTGGAATGTGGGAGGAAACCGGAGCATCCGGAGAAAACCCGCGCGGGTCACGGAGAGAAGGTACAAACTGCGTAGAGTCAGCACCTGTAGTCAGGGTGGAACCTGGGTCTCTGGTGCTGTAAGGTAGCTGCTCTACCACTGCGCCACCGTGCCTGGTCTTTGCTGTCAGCTGCGTAACACATGGAATGAACCAAATTGATTGACGACTGGTTTCTGTAGCTGGGGATCACTCAAAGAAGCAAAGAAGGATCATCCATCGTTCAACCTTCTCCCATTTACTGTTCAATTGTCCATCTAGACGTGGCAGGGCTGCCCAGCTTCAATCTGATTGTTCGATTGTGGGATTGTTAGGATCATTCATCATTAAACCTTCTCCCATTTCCTATTAAATTGTCCACCTTCATCACACTTAGACATGGTAGGGCTGCAGTGTTTTAATATGATCGATAGGGTTTTAAAAAAAAATTTGGTTTAGTGATACAGTGTGGAAACAGGCCCTTCGGCCCACCGAGTCCATGCTGACTAGCGATCCCGCACACTAACGCTATCCTACACACACTAGGGACAATTTACAATTTTACCAAAGCCATTTAACCTACAAACCTGCACGTCTTTGGAGTGTGGGAGGAAACCGGAGCACCTGGAGAAAACCCACGCAGGAGAACATACAAACTCCGTACAGACAGTGCCCGTAGTCAGGATCAAACTCAGGTCTCTGGCGCTGTAAGGCAGCAACTCTACCGCCGTGCCGCCCACAAAATTGATTGTTGGATTGATCGATCAATCAAATTGATTGATTGTTGTATTGTTTGATTCTACCTATTGCTTGCTGATGTTGGTGTTGAGCACACATGCTTCACCTTCACCAGGAGGTCACATAATCTTGAGTTACGTTCAGTTCTGGTCTCGGCCTTCTCTTTGGCTCTCTGCACGGAACCAGTGTTGGTCTCCTGCACCGATTGCAATCATGGAGAGTTTGCCGTGCTTTGACGTTCGAAGTTGTGATGGAATACATATCTGCTGCGGGTTATGATTCACAATCCACCAGCATAATCAAGGACAAGTCTCACCCCGGTCGCCCTACCTCTCCCATCAGGCCTGAGGTACTGAAATGTGAAAACGCACACCTCCAGATTCAGGAGCAGGTTCATCCCAGCTGTTTTCAGTCAACTGAACCATCCTATTAACAACTCCAGAGCGGTCCTGAGCTACCATCTACCTTATTGGAGACCGTCAGAGTTTGTACGTTCTCGCTGTGGGTTTTGTGCAGTTGCTCCCAATTCCTCCCGCACTCCAAAGATTTACAGGTTCATTGCAGGTTCATTGACTTCAGTAAAAATTGTAAGTTGTCCCGAGTGTGAGAGATAGTGTACTGGGTGGTCGCTGGTCAGCGCGGACTTGATGGGCCGAAGGGCCTGTTTCCGCGCTGTATCTCTAAACGTCTTGGTCCAGGAGAGGCAGCTTTGCAACCAGAGTATATTTACAAAGGTTGATTGCTAGTATGAAGTAGTTAACATATGACTTCAACATGTTTGGTCTGTATTCATTTGAGTTTAGAAAAATGAACGAACGCAGAAATGAAAAATGAAAAGTCACCTTTATTAAAACATTTAAAAATTCTTGGGTAGCTTAGGCCAATAGATTCACAGAGTTTGATTCCCCTCGTGGGAGAATTTACAAATTGTTAAATAATGAGCCCCCAATGGGCTCAGCGGTAGAGTTGCTGCCTCACAGCACCAGAGACCCGGTTCCATCTGGCTCTCGCTTGGGTTTTTTCCAGGTGCTCTGGTTTCCAACCACACTCCAAAGACGTGCAGTTTTGCAAGTTAATTGGCTCCGGTAAATTGTCCCTGTTGCGTAGGATAAAACACTCGTGTATGACCTAGTTGGACGGGACTTGGTAAGCCGAAGGGCTTGTTTGCGTGCTGCATCTCTAAACTAAGCTACATTGAAGATGGGGATGATGGGGATTTCTCATCTCTGGTGGACGTGAGGGCTTCGGACAGTCGGCAGCGGCAACTGCGGACGGTTCAACAGCCCCGACCGCGGGTGAACAAAGAGGAAGATCATTGAACTTTATTACCTTCCATCACAGTGAGGAATGTGGAATCCACTGTGGTGGATGTTTATGTTAAATTTTACATTATGTGTCTGTGTGTCTTGTTGCTTTTCACTTAGTGTGGCTGTATGGTAACTCAAATTCCACTGTACCTTAATTGGGACACGTGACAATAAATTGATCTTGCAATCTTGAAATCTTGATATCTTGAAAGTTCTTGTCTCTTTGAAGTCCTATACTCCATGTGCTTTGGAAGTTGAGTCATCCAGAACTAGTGGCCACAGTTTAAGAATAAGGGGTAGGCCATTTAGAACGGAGATGAGGAAAAACGTTATCAGTCAGAGAGTTGTAAATCTGTGGAATTCTCTGCCTCAGAAGGCAGTGGAGGCCAATTCTCTGAATGCATTCAAGGGAGAGCTAGATGGAGCTCTTAAGGATAGCGGAGTCAGGGGGTATGGGGAGAAGGCAGGAACGGGGTACTGATTGAGAATGATCAGCCATGATCACATTGAATGGTGGTGCTGGCTCGAAGGGTCCAATGGCCGACTCCTGCACCTATTGTCTATTGAAAGTGAACCAGAACTAAATTTTGGTTCTTTGGGGAACTGGGGTCAGTGAAGAACAGGATGGAAAATGGAAGCTCCTGCATTGTAATCTTCTTCCTGTGTGAGGCGAGGATCTTCTCACCTCAGTTTTAAATGGCCTCCCCTTTATTCTTAGACTGTGGCTCCTGGTTCTGGACTCCCCCAACATTGGGAACATTTTTCCTGCATCTAGCCTGTCCAGTCCGTTAATAATTTTATACTTCTCTATAAGATCCCCTCTCATCCTTCTAAACTCCAGTGAATACAAGCCCAGTCTTTCCAATCTTTCCTCATATGACAATCCCGCCAATCCGGGGATTAACCTGGTGAGCCCACGCTGCACTGCCTCAATAGCAAGGATGTCCTTCATCAAATTAGGAGACCAATAATTTGAGGAAGGACATCCTTGCTATTGAGGCAGTGCAGCGTAGGTTCACGACGTTAATCCCCGGGATGGGGATGCAACATGCAGAAGAGGTAGACCACAATAATGCCTGGATTCATCAGTCTGAAGAAGGTTCTCGACCCGAAACGGCACCCATTCCCTCTCTCCTGGATGCTGCCGGACCTGCTGAGTTACTCCAGCATTTTGTGATACCCTGGATTAGAGGATATTAGTTATAAGAAAAAGTTGGCCATACTTGGATTGTTTTCTCTGGAATGGCAGAGGTTGAGGGGAGATTGCTTAGCATGATTGGATAGTTGGTTGGAGATTGGATAGTTAGATTGCACTTTGGATTTTAGAGATACAGCGCGGAAACAGGCCCTTCGGCCCACTGAGTCCATAACGTCCATCAATCAGACTGGTTCTATATTATCCCCCTTTCTCATCCACTACTCACGCATTGCGGGGCTATCTAGCAATGCTCATTACCAATGACCGAGCCACCAAGGACCAGTTTGAGTTCCACCAGAAACACTTGTTTCCACGCTTCAACGCACCTTTGATCCAAATGTGGACACAAAGTGCTGGAGTAACTCAGCGGGTCTGACAGCATCTCTGGAGTAAAAGAATGGGTGATGTTTTGAGTCAGGACCCTCCGAATATTTATTTATTTATTGATTGATTTATTGATTGATTGATTTATTGATTGATTGATTTATTGATTGATTGATTTATTGATTGATTTATTGATTGATTGATTGATTGATTGATTGATTGATTGATTGATTGATTGATTGATTGATTGATTGATTGATTGATTGATTGATTGATTGATTGATTGATTGATTGATTGATTGATTGATTGATTGATTGATTGATTGATTGATTGATTGATTGATTGATTGATTGATTGATTGATTGATTGATTGATTGATTGATTGATTGATTGATTGATTGATTGATTGATTGATTGATTGATTGATTGATTGATTGATTGATTGATTGATTGATTGATTGATTGATTGATTGATTGATGCGGTTAAACGTGACTGACAGGAGAAATGGAGAAGAAATGGAGAAATAGAGGCCTATATTTTCACAAACTAAGCTTGAGTGATCTGGAAGCAGCACCTGACAAACTGAATGTACCGTGGGGTTAGTGGTAGTGTCGCATCCAATTGTAGTTAAAAGACGGTATCTATTAAGTCACTTTGCTAAGGTATCAACCGCGTGGGCGTCATGGTGGCGCAGCGGTAGAGTTGCTGCCTTACAGCGCTTGCAGCGCCGGAGACCCCGGTTCGATCCCGACCACGGGTGCTTGTCTGCACGGAGTTTGTACGTTCTCCCCGTCACCTGCGTGGGTTTTCTCCGAGATCTTCGCTTTCCTCCCACACCCCAAAGATGTGCAGGTTTATAGGTTAATTGGCTTGTATTTATATACTTGGTTTAGGTGTAAATTGTCCCTAGTGTGTGCAGGGTAGTGTAGTGTTAATGTGCAGGGATCGCTGGTCGGTGTGGACTCAGTGGGCCTGTTTCCGCGCCGTATCTCTAAACTAAACTAAACAGTCAATAGACAATAGACAATAGGTGCAGGAGTAGGCCATTCAGCCCTTCGAGCCAGCACCGCCATTCAATGCGATCATGGCTGATCACTATCAATCAGTACCCCGTTCCTGCCTTCTCCCCATACCCCCTCACTCCGCTATCCTTAAGAGCTCTATCCAGCTCTCTCTTGAAAGCATCCAACGAACTGGCCTCCACTGCCTTCTGAGGCAGAGAATTCCACACCTTCACCACCCTCTGACTGAAAAAGTTCTTCCTCATCTCCGTTCTAAATGGCCTACCCCTTATTCTCAAACTGTGGCCCCTTGTTCTGGACTCCCCCAACATTGGGAACATGTTATCTGCCTCTAATGTGTCCAATCCCCTAATTATCTTATATGTTTCAATAAGATCCCCCCTCATCCTTCTAAATTCCAGTGTATACAAGCCCAATCGCTCCAGCCTTTCAACATACGACAGTCCCGCCATTCCGGGAATTAATCTAGTGAACCTACGCTGCACGCCCTCCATAGCAAGAATATCCTTCCTCAAATTTGGAGACCAAAACTGCACACAGTACTCCAGGTGCGGTCTCACCAGGGCCCGGTACAACTGTAGAAGGACCTCCTTGCTCCTATACTCAACTCCTCTTGTTACGAAGGCCAACATTCCATTGGCAGGCCAACATATAGAGTAGCACAGCACGAAACAGGCCCTTCAGCTCAACTCATCCATGACGACCACAATGCCCCAAGTACACTTGTCCAACCTGCCCGCATTCGGTCCATATCCCTCTTAAACCTATCCTATCAGTGTACCTGTCCAAATGTCTTTTAAATATTGTTGGAGTACTTAGCTCAACTTCCTCCTCTGGCAGTTCATTCCAAAAAAAACATCACCCTCTACATGGGGAAAAAGACTGTGCATTTACCCTATCTATTCCGCTCATGATTTTATACACCTCTATAAGATCATACCACAACCTCCTGTGGTCCAAGGAATAAAGTCCTAGCCTGCCCAACCACTCCCTATGTAGCTCAGGCCCTCAAGTCAAGTTTAGAAGGATGAGAGGGGATCTTATCGAAACGTATAAGATTATTAAGGGGTTGGACACGTTAGAGGCAGGAAACATGTTCCCAATGTTGGGGGAGTCCAGAACAAGGGGCCACAGTTTAAGAATAAGGGGTAGGCCATTTAGAACTGAGATGAGGAAAAACATTTTCAGTCAGAGAGTTGTGAATCTGTGGAATTCTCTGCCTCAGAAGGCAGTGGAGGCCAATTCTCTGAATGCATTCAAGAGAGAGCTGGATAGAGCTCTTAAGGATAGCGGAGTCAGGGGGTGTGGGGAGAAGGCAGGAACGGGGTACTGATTGAGAATGATCAGCCATGATCACATTGAATGGTGGTGCTGGCTCGAAGGGCCGATTGGTCTCCTGCCGGAGAAGGTAGTTGAGGCAAGTACTATGACAGGTACATGTACAGGACAGGTTTAGAGGGATATGGGCCAAATGCAGGCAGATGGGACTCGTGTGGATGGGACATGTCGGGCGGCATATGGGGCAAGTTGGGCCGAAGGCCCTGTTTCCGGCCTGTGTGTCTCTATCACCCTCTAACACTTCCAATTTGCACTCTGATTCTGTCAAACATTATTTTTTTTTAAATCTCTGACCTCCCTGTGACTTTACCAATCATGCCGGGCCTCTGATCCAGAGCCTGGAAACTAATTAAATACTTGGGTTTAACAGAAAGTGTCCCTCTTGTGTCCTGAAGGCTTGCAGCTTAATGTTTTTTTTTTCCAGGAGATTAATTCATGGTTTAACATTTCCGTCCTCGTTACACTGCATACCATTAGGCCCGCTGCAAAGCAGTGCCACAGCCGATTGACCAGAGTTATTAAATATTTTCCTGATGATGTTTCTTTGTAGCTTGGCACCTTCAAGTCCCATGACGGGGAGTACTTTGTCGAACCTCTTGTCCCGCCGGACGGCGAAGAGCACGACGAAGAGCACAAGAAGCCTCATATCATATACAAACAAAGTGCACTGAAGAACAAAGTAGCAAGGGAGGTCACTGATGTTTGTGGCAACTCAGGTAAGTTTTAAACCTCCATTGCGAATTATTACGGCAGCATAGATATCTCTCCTACAAACCGCAGGAGAGAGAACTAGTGGTATAAAACGGTAATAACCGCCTAGACGCAAAATGCTGGAGTAACTCAGCGGGTCAGAGCTGAGCTAGATAGAGCCAGCCCATGAATTTCTCAAAGCTTAATTTTCAATTGAGGTATGGTTCAATCTGATATTCCAACTCACGGAGATGAGGAAAAACTTTTTCAGTCAGAGAGTTGTGAATCTGTGGAATTCTCTGCCTCAGAAGGCAGTGGAGGCCAATTCTCTGAATACATTCAAGAGAGAGCTAGATAGAGCTCTTAAGGATAGCGGAGTCAGGGGGTACGGGGAGAGGGCAGGAACGGGGTACTGATTGTGGATGATCAGCCACGATCATATTGAATGGTGGTGCTAGCTCGAAAGGCCGAATGGCCTACTTCTGCACCTATTGTCTATTGTCAGGCAGGATCACTGGAGAAAAGGAATAGGTGACGTTTCGGGTCGAGACCCTTCTTCAGAGCCGACCCGAAACGTCACCTGGTTTTTTTTTCCCAGCTTTCAGTGTATATCTTGGGTTTAAACCAGCATCTGCAGTTTCATCCTACACAGTAATGATCGCCTTTTGATCATGCAAGGTAATGAAAAATTAGGCAGGTAATGGAAGACATTTTAATTGTCTGATTTTTTTTTGGAATGAAAATCACACTTGCATAATATGGTTTAAGGAGATTTGTAAGTGAAAACCGTAGTTGGTACTTAAGAACAATCATATCTTTAGTCAGGGGGTGGTGAAACAGTGGAATTCTTTGCCACAGAAGGATGTGGAGGTCGTCAATGGATATTTTTAACGCAGAGATAGATAGATAGATTCCTGATTAGTATGGGCGTCAGGTGTTATGGGGAGAAGGCAGGAGAGCAGGGATAGGAGGAGAGATAGATCAGCCATGATTGAATGGCGAAGTAGACTTGATAGGCCGAATGGCCTAATTCTGCTCCTATAACATGAACATATAACAAATAGTTGCAATTTTTACGATTTTTCATTACTGGAGTGTTGAAAGACTATTGCAATTCTTGAATGTAGAAAGTATTTTGTTTTATGGTGACGTTTTAGTTGTTTTTAAGTTGGGTTAGAATGAACAGTATTATTTTCCTGTCATAAATCATCGAGATAATATTTGGTGAACTCCACATAATTCTTCAAATGGAAGCCTTTTGTGCATTTTCCTCAATGGTTGTTTAACGTACAGGTTTAAATGCATCTAATATTTTAATTTAAATGACCAATTTTATTGGAGAAAACATCAAGTTGCATAAGAAAAATGATAAATTGTTTGTTTTGAGGCTGCTAACTTTGAAGATATTTGATTGATAGATAACATGAAATTAAGAACAAATATATTTTCAAACGTTATTATGTGTTGTTTTTGGAAGTTTCCCCAAAGGTTAGACACAAAAAGCAGGATAAAAACTGCAGATGCTGGTTAAAATCGAAGGTAGACACAAAATGCTGCAGTAACTCAGGCAGCATCTCTGGAGAGAAGGAATGGGTGAAGTTTCGGGTCGAGACCCTTCTTCAGATTGATCAAGTCTTGAGTTACTCCAGCATTTTGTGTCTACCTTCGAGTTACTCAGCGGGTCAGGAAGCATCTCTGGAGAGAAGGAATGGGTGACATTTCAGGTCGAGACCCTTCTTCAGAAGATGGGTGTGAAGATGGGTCTCGACCCGAAACGTCATCTATTCCCTTTCTCTAGAGATGCTGTCTGTCCCGCTGGGTTACTCCAGATTTTTGTGTCTATCTTCGGGTTTACACTAGCACCTGCAGTTCCTTCTTACACATTTCCTCAAAAGTTGCTGGAAAGCATATGGTTAAGTAATGTCAAATTTACTGTACTTTTTTTTTAACCTTTGGGTGGTAAATCTGCCTGCATTAATGTATGTGGAACACTGTTGACTGGCAGGAATTTGCTTGGCTATTAAGCTGTGATAAATACATCCGTTTTGTAATCATTATGATGTAAATCGTGGATTCGACATTGCAAACCTAACATCACTGTTTGTCACAGAGCGGACATCACTGGAAGTACATGGTGCTTACAGTGAGTGTTGAGAGAAGTTAATTATGATTCTCCTGAGAGGGAGGATCAACAACTTTTGGATCATGGCCAATGTTTTATTAAAGTGTCACTATGCT